>NW_015167526.1:1795759-1802146 GCF_001447785.1 Gekko japonicus
CCCTTCACTACCCAAGGGAGTCTCAGAGCGGCTTACAAACTCCTTTCCCTTCCCCTCCCCACAACAGACACCCTGTGAGGCAGGTGGGGCTGAGAGAGCTCTGACAGAAACGGCTCTTTTTCAAGGACAGCTCTTATCAGAACTATGGCTTGCCCAAGGTCATCCAGCAGGTGCAAGTGGAGGAGTGGGGAATCAAACCTGGTTCTCCCAGGAAACAAACAACTGTGATGTATAGTGCCAAAGAAATAAAAATAAGAAGTCTTCACAGACTTGAAAATTATTTCCCTAATATTCCGTTTACTGGAAGCCACTCGAAACGCCATCGACACCAATGAACCATGCATATTATATCTCATTTTGTTTTTAACGTTATCAAAGTGGGTAGCGTTGAAATACCTACATGATATTAATCCATTTGGCAAACACTCTAGTCGTATCTCCCAGTAACACTCATCAAACCCATTTGTGCAATGTAAATCTACTCTTCCTGCTCACTTATACACATCTAAAGCCCGTAATTGGGCAGCTTGGATTGCTTCAAGTAAACTGAATACTGGGAAAAGAATTTTCAAGTCTGTGAAGACTTGGGGGGGGGCACAATACATTACGGTTCTTTGTTTCCTTTCTAACCCCTGGAGAAAAGGGCTGCTTTGAAGGGTGGACTCTGTGGCATTGTGCCATGCTGAGGCCCCTCCCCTCCCCAAACCCCACCCTCTCCTGGCTCCACCCCCAAAGTCTCCAGGTCTTTCCCAACCCTGACCTGGCAACCCTGGCACAGTGAGGCTGGTACTGAAGCTCCACTGGCGGTCTTGCCCCTGGCAGTGCACAAAAAGACTGGTACCCACTCCTGGGTCCACATGGCCATTGCCTGGGTCTAAGCCGCACCCCTGCCGGAATGCCAGAGGGACTTAGCTTGGTCTTGGCTGGAGGCAGGCAGTCCCAGGAGGGAACGGAGCCCTTCCTGGGGGCAGCAGAATATCTCAGGCAGGCCCTCACCAGGACCTGCAAAGGAGGTAGGAATTGACGGTGGAAAAACAGACCGTTCTGCCACCTGCTCGGTCTCCGGCACCAAGATCTTTTGTTTGTTTGTTTATATTCTAATTTATATCCCGCCCTACCCCACCAGAGCAGGCTCAGGGCGGCTTACACAAACCAAAACACAAATTAAAGCAATCAAATCACCAAAACAACTCATTAAAACAATGCCGTTGTTGTTGTTGTTGTTGTTCAGTTGCACAGTCGAGTCCGACTCTTCGCAACCCCATGTACCAGATCTCGCCAGGCCTTCCGGTCCTCCGCCATCCTCTGAAGTTGGCTCAACTTCATGTTTGTTGCATCTATGACACTGTCTAACCATCTCATCCTTTGCCGTCCCCGTCTTCTTTGACCTTCAGTCTTTCCCAGCCTCAGGGTCTTCTCCAGGGAGTGCTCCCTTCTCATTGGGTGGCCAAAGTATTTGAGCTTCAGTTTCATTATCTGGCCTTCCAGGAAACAGTCAGGGTTGACTTCTTTTAGGATTGACTGATTTGATCTTCTTGCAGTCCAAGGGACTCTCAAGAGTCTTCTCCAGCACCATAGTTCAAAAGAATCTATTCTTCGGCGCTCAGCCTTCCTTATAGTCCAACTCTCGCAGCCATACATGACTACTGGGAATACCATTGCTTTGACCATGCAGACTTTTGTTGGAAGGGTGATGTCTCTACTTTTTATCATGCTGTTTAGGTTCGCCATCGCTTTCCTCCCAAGGAGCAGGCATCTTTTAATTTCATGGCTGCTGTCACAGTCTGTGGTGATTTGGGATCCCAGGAACGTGAAGTCTGTCACTACTTCCACGACTTTCCATTCTATTTGCCAAGGAGTGATGGGGCCGGATGCCATGATCTTAGTTTTTTTGATGTTGAGCTTCAAGTCCACTTTTGCGCTCTCCTCTTTCAATCTGACCAAGAGGCTCTTAAGGTCCTCTTCACTTTCTGCCATTAGAGTGGTATCGTCTGCATATCTGAGGTTGTTGATCTTTTCCCCAGCAATCTTAATTCCTGCTTGTGATTCATCCAGGCCAGCATTTCGCATGATGTACTCTGCATATATATTAAATATATGCCATAGCAAATATCAAAGTGCTAGCGATGTTATTCCAATATCATTGCAATGGCGTTGCTGCATGAGTGCATACCACAGGGTGTTCATTTCCAGCATTGATCTCACTCGGGCGCGCACGGGCTGTTGATCATGCACCAGGAACCCGGCTCTACAGTTGTTACTGATGATGGTAACTAGTGATGGTGGCGGCTCCTAAATGAAAGCCTGGTAGAAGAGCTCCATGTTGCAGGCCCTGCGGAACTGTAAAAGGTTCCGCAGGGCCCTGATCTCCTCCGAAAGCTCGTTCCACCAGTACGGAGCCACCACCCAAAAAGCCCTAGCCCTAGTTACAGCCAGCCTGGCATTCTTAGTGCCTGGGAGAGCCAATTGATTTTGATTCCCTGACTGCAGTACTCTCTGGGGTACATATTGTATATGTAAAATTGTTTTATTGTTTTACTATTTTAAATATTGTTGTTAGCTGCCCTGAGCCACTGGGTAGGGCGGGATAGAAATCGCAAAATAAATTAAAAAATAATAAATAAATAAATAAATATGGGGAAAGGTGGTCCCTCGGGTAAGTCAGACCTCGGCCATCAAGGGCTTTAAAGGTAAGAACCAGCAGGGCTATTTTTGGGCAGGAACGCACAGGAATGGAGTTCCGGCTGGCTCCCGAGTTGGCCACGCCCAGCAGGAACTCATTAGCATAATAGGCCACACCCAACAGCAGAAACTCATTAGGATTGGCTACATTAGGGGTTTGTGGCCTAGCATGCAAAGGAGTCCCTGCTACAAAAAAAGCCCTGGGTTTTGACAACAAGCAAGGTAAACAGAATAACAAGCAAAAGGTGGGTGTGGCTGGATGACCACACTTCTGGTAACATGGGGGTATGGCCTAGTATGCTAATGAGCTGTGGTGTCAGGGGTGTGGCCTAATAGGCTAATGAGTTTCTGCTGTTGGGTGTGGCCTATTATGCTAATGAGTTCCTGCTAGGCTTTTTCTACAAAAAGAGCTCTGAGAACCAGCACCTTGAAGCGAATCCGATATGCTATCAGCAGCCTGTGCAATGCTTTCAGGGCCGGCTGGATGTGCTCCCTTACTTAGAAGTCGCCCTGTTTCTTCATACCTGCTTCTAAGCAGCAGCCCGAGAAAGGAGTGAGGGCGTGGCCACGTATGGATCTCCCTCCCACCCCCACATTGCTGCTCATTGCTACCCTCGTTTACCTCCCTTCCGACTTCCTCAAATGTTCTTCTCCCACAGGAACCTCCAAATGTCCTTCTTGGTCAGCCCGGGGCAGCATTTGGCGGTAGCTCCATCCAGGGGAAACCCGAAAGCCCTCTTGTCCTCGGCGTGTGGGAAATGGCCTCCCACTTTCCACCACCCCTTTTGTGTCACTGAGTCAGCGCCGAATAAGCGAGCTCTCCTCACCGGGAACGGATTGCCTGGGGCTTTCAAACAAGCCAGTCCCTGTTGAGAAACTGAGGTGGTACAGTCCTGCCACAGGTCTCCTTCCGGGGAAGTGGCATTTAAAAGGTACTAGCAACAGAGCACTACCTTCCAGGCATCTGGTCGGGGAAGCGCTGGCACCCCTGGACTCTAACATTCTATGATTCTATGCTTCTAATCTATGCAGTAGCCAAATCCCTCGCTCACAACTTTAATGCCAGTAGCTCACAAAGTAGAGGTTTTGTTCACAGGACTCCGCAGCTTAGAGGGAGCATGGGTTACCAGATGTCCTCTTTTTCTGGAATCCATCCTCTTGTGGGGCTCTTTCCAAAAACTGATGTAAACGTCCTCTTTTTGGGTTGGAAAGTTAGGAATATTCCTAGTTAGTAGCAATTACCACAGCTTAAGTAGGAGGGGTATTTACAATGAAATTGATCATAGCGCTCACTTGTTTGAAGTAATGAGTTGGGAAATATGCCCTCTTTTCTTTTCTTTTCACTTTGCAAAATATGATAACCCTACCCCACGGTGTGGAGGAAGAGGAGACTTGCAGCGGGTCTGGTGGCTGGTGACCCCATCAGGCCCGTAGCTACGACGGGGCTTTTGAGGGCTCAGCCCCCTTTCTTAAAGGCACAGCCCCACAAGAATTTCTCCTGCAAATGCTTTTGTCAATCATTTAAAAACATTTTCTTAAAGGCGTGCTCTCCTTTAAGCAGAGTGGGGTGCTGTAGGTGATTACTTCCCGCACTGAGCAAGGGGGTTGGGACCTCTTGGATCCCTTCTAACTCTGTGTCAAGAAACTGGCCTCCTTTAAGAGAGTTTTTCTGCCTAAGTGTTAGCTTTCTTGGCTATAGAAGTCATCACCCCCACCTGCCGGCTTGCTGTCAGAATGGTTGCTCAGGCTGGCAAGAAGTGATTAACTTGCAGCAGCTGAGAACTGTCATCTCAAGCGGTTGACAGCTTGCAATTTAGAGATCTATCCTGGTCACAGATTTCTATTGGCTAAATGGCTTTCCTTTCTGCACTGAGAGCTTCAGCCCCACCAGATGAAAAGCTACCCTACAAGCCACAAAATCCTGGCTACGGGCTGAGTAACCTCCTCATTCCCCTGCATTGCAGAATGAGCCACTGGTCTGTCTCACCACACCAGGTAGGGTGTCTCTCTGCCCATGACCCCTGCTTCACACTGGTGAGCACCCAGGATGCTTCTATCTTCGCTCTTGCTCCTGGGTAGTGGAATCCCCTCCCACAGGAAGCCCTCCTCCCTCGCAAGACATTCTCTCTCCAAGAGGCCTTTTGGAGGGTGGTTAAGCTTCTGCTTCACAGAGGCTGCTGGTTCCGTGGCCACCTGAATTAGCTGCTGTTTCATTTTTATCTTTCATCTTTGTATGGTTAAAACAAAAGTGTGCAGGAAAACCTCGGTCTGTGTTGGCCCCCTGAGGTGCCACGCAAGTAAGAAAGCCAATGTGTAAGTATTCTAAATGGATCTGCAAGTGAGAGACGGGCAATTGTGCCAGCTAAGCACGATTAAGCACCTCGCCTCCCACCCAACATACTTCCCGCCCCATTACTGGGGCAAAGTTAGAACCATTGGGGTGCTAGCCCCACATGTAGGGAGCGGTAGGTTGTTTGGCTGCAGGGCATCCATGCAATTTGGGAGGGGTGGTTTTGACTCTCTCGTGCCTGTTGTTTTGACCACCCCACATTCTCCTTTTCAGTTTCTTTCATGAGCTGGGGGGAAAGGACAGTTGAAGGAGAGCCAGTTTGGTGTAGTCAGTGGTTAGGAGCGGGGACTCTGATCTGAGAGAACCGGGTTTGATTCCCTGCGCCTCCACGTGCAGCTGCTGGTGTGACCTTGGTTCAGTCACAAGTTCTCTCAGAGCTGTGCTCTCAAGGGCAATTCTCGGGAGAGCTCTCTCAGTGCCGCCTACATCACAGGGTGCCTGTTGTGGGGAGGGGAAGGGGAAGGAGTTTGTAAGCCGCTCTGAGACTCTGAGTGAAGGGCGGGGTAAATGAAAGCACTCGACACTGCGGCTCGAGCCCAGAGACGGGCAACTTGGCTTCTCTGATCCAACCAGTCTGGCAGGTTTCTGAGTGACCTGTAAACAGAGCCGATCGCAGCAACGGCCGTCAGGTTCCTCTCTTGCCTGCCTCCAGCCAAAGAGACTTCTTTTGTGGCAGTCAGATGGGCCCGGATTGGCTGGGCACCAATGAAAAGCGGCCTGCGCTTGCCTCTGCAGCTCCGTTGTCTTCTATTATCTCTCCGGCACAGGAGTTGCTTCCCCGTCACCCTTCCCAATGAGTTATTTTGGGAGCGCCAAGGCCCCTGGCCGCCCTGCCGGGACAGGTCCGATAGAAGGAAGGGCTTTGGATGGGTCACTTCCCACCTGCCGCCCTTTTGTTCACAGCTTCTGAGGTCGCCGCCTGCCACCCTCTCCGACTGTTCGGCGGCAGCTGCTGGGGAGGCCTCACCTGTGGCTGTCACATCGGCCAGGTGCACTTCTCTCCCACGGAGCATCTCTATTGCCTCCGGAAAGCTGGCTGGTGGAGAGGCAAGCAGGCCAAGAGTGGAAGACAGATACAAGACGAAAGGCAGCGGCAACGCAATATATGAAAACAGGGGGGGGGAAATGCATGTCCCCAAATTTTAACACCAATAATCAATGAATTGAAGAAGAAGAAGAAGAGGAGGAGGAGGAGGAGGAGGAGGAGGAACCAAGAGTGGAAGACAGATACAAGACGAAAGGCAGCGGCAACGCAATATATGAAAACAGGGGGGGGGAAATGCATGTCCCCAAATTTTAACACCAATAATCAATGAATTGAAGAAGAAGAAGAAGAGGAGGAGGAGGAGGAGGAG
>NW_015167526.1:1804104-1831767 GCF_001447785.1 Gekko japonicus
AGGGGCAGGCGGCTCAGTGCGTCGGCGTGGCCCATCGCCTTTCCGGGCCGATGGACGAGGTCGTACGCATACCCCGCCAGGAAGATGGACCAGCGTAGCACCCTGGGCGAGGTTATCTGCGGTGTCTGCCGGTCGGGTGCGAGGAGGCCCAGCAGGGGCCGTACAAGTAGTGGTGAAATTTTTTCACCCCTGCCACGATTGCCAACGCCTCCTTGTCGATCTGCGCGTAGTTGCGCTCGGCCGACGACAGTGTCCGCGAGTAGTAGGCCACCGGGACCTCGCGACCATCCGGTAGTCTGTGCCCCAGGACCGCCCCGACCCCATAGGGGGAAGCGTCGCACGCCAGTACCACGGGAAGGGCCTCGTCAAAATGGGCGAGGACCGCATTAGAGACCAGGAGGTCCTTTATTGTTTGGAAAGCTGCGTCGTGTGGTGGCCCCCAGGCCCATTGCGCCGACTTGTCGAGGAGGCGGTGGAGCGGCTCCGCGACGGCCGCCTTCAGGGGCAAAAAGGAGTGGTAGAAGTTCACCAGGCCTAGGAACGCCTGTAGCTCCGTTTTGGACTTCGGGGCCGGGGCGTGTGTGATGGCTTCTACCTTGTCCTGGGAGGGGTGCAGGCCGGCGGCGTCCACCGCGAAGCCCAGAAACTCCACCCGCGGCACCCCCAGTAGGCACTTCTCCCGTTTCACCTTGAGGCCCGCCGCGTCGAAGCGTTGTAAAACGGCCCTCAGACGGTCTGCGAAGGACGAGGGGTCTGGCGCGGCGATCAGCACGTCGTCTAGAAACGGCTGAACTCCGGGGATGCCTTTAAGGAGGGAATCCATAAAAGATTGAAAGATCCCCGGCGCGACTGAGACCCCGAACTGGAGGCGGTGCACCTTGAAGGCCCCTTTGTGGGTCGCAATGGTCTGTGCCTCGGCCGTGGCGGCGTCCACCGGTAGCTGCTGGTACGCCTGGGCCAAGTCCAGTTTGCCGAACACCCGAGCCCCTGCCAGGGCTGCCAGCACTTGGCTTACTACCGGCACCGGGTACGCGTGGGGCTGCAGGGCTTTGTTTATGGTGCATTTATAGTCCGCGCAGATGCGGACGTCCCCGTTCGGCTTGAGTGGTGTGACAATGGGGGTCTCCCACCGGGCCGACGCCACCGGTTCTAGCACGCCTTGCTCAACTAGGCGATCGAGCTCGGCCTCCACCTTCGGCCTCATGGAGATCGGGGGCAGCCGGGCCCTGATGCGGATGGGGCGTATCGCGGGGTCTAGGTCCAGGGAAATGGCAGGGCCCGTGTACCGCCCCAGGGTCCCATCGAAGATGCGGGGAAATTCTGCGCACACCGCCCCGAAATCCTGCGCTCCAACCTGGTTGATGCCCGTAACGGAGAGCCCCAGGGCCTTGAACCAGGCCAGTCCCAACAAGCTGGAGAGGGGCCGGTCCACAACCAGTAGGTCCAGTTGGCCCTTGAAACCCTGAAACTGGACCCGGAACTTGCCCCAGCCCACCACCGCCACGGGGTTTTTGTTAAAGTCCCGTAACCGGAAACCCCGTGACTTCTGTAGTGGTGGCCCCCCCCGAGGACACAGTGCACGGAGCGTGTCCGCGGATATTATGGAGTAGGTCGACCCGGTGTCGATCTCCATGGTGCAGGGGGCTCCCTCTATGAGGACCGTCACATGCATTTTATTTGGGCCGTCGGGGGGCAGGTTACAGACCTGGTGCTGTGGAAAGTGGGACGACACGGTGTGGAGCTCCAGGGGCAGTTCCGCGGTGGTCTGGTGGGTGGCCGATCTCGGTCGTTGTCCCTTGGACCGGCAGACCTTGGCGATGTGTCCTGCCTTGTTGCAGGAACGGCAGACCGCATTCCGGAAACGGCACGACCTGCGTTCGTGATCCTCCCCGCAGCTGGCGCACTGACTTGGAGACGGGGCCTTGGAGGTCCTGGAGGATACGTGTTTTGATCGCTGCTGAGTCCGCTGTCGGAGTTGCAGGACTTCCTCTTGGTCCGAGACGTCGGAGCCGCTGCTCACTTGGGTACGGTGGACCGCCTTGGCGCGGCGGTCTTGTCGCGCTTGTTCGTATGCTGAGGCCTCCCGGATGGCCTTGTCCAGGCTCAGATCGTTCTGGCTCACCAGTTTCCTCTGCAGCTTCGGCTCCCGGAGTCCGACGAGGAACTGGTTCAGGAGGGTATCGTCGAGGCTGGGGAAGGAGCACCGGGTCGCCAGGCTCCGCAGCGCCGCCAGAAAATCGGAGGTGGTTTCGCCGGAGGCCTGAACTCTTGCGAAGAAGTCCAACCGCTCCACGTACTTCGTGGGTTTGGGAGCCAGGTGGTCGGTCAGGGCCTGGACTAAGGAGCTGTATGACTCGTCCTTCGTTAGTTTGGGCGAGATTAAGTCCTTGAGGAGCCGATGGGTCTGGATTCCGCAGTGGCTCAGCAGGTAAGCCTTCTTCATCGCGTCATCCACCACCTTGTGGATGGTGAAGCGGCTCTCCAGCGTGTCCAGCCAGGTGTCCCACAGCGAGGGCTGGGAGAGATCGAAAGCGGGCAGGCTTTCTGTTGCGGTCGCGGTCGCCATTGTACTGTCGCCACGTGGTGGGGTGGCCTCTGGAACGGCGATGGCGTCGGGAGCGTTGTGGAGGCCGCTGCTGCTCTCGGGGTCAGCAGGGAGCGAAGCGGAGCCGGGAGCTGCGCGATGAGCGGTTGCCGGAGAGCTGGGAAGCGAAGCGGCGCGGTTCCCGGAGGTCTCGGCGTCGGGGCTCGGTGCGGTGCTCGCGTTGGCGTCCGGGTCTTTGTTCATGGGGTCGTGGATCCCACCTTCGTCGCCAGTGAAAAGTATGCAGACGGAGAGTGATTTCAGCTAAGCATACCTTTATTTAGTTCAGGACAAAGACGAAGGGACCAGCTCGCAGGCTGGTTATATAGGTTCAGAAAACCCGCCACCAAGTACACCTAAACACACCCCCTACTCCCGATAGGCTATTTACAGTAACCGGGCGACCATTGGTCTCCCGGCTGAGAAGCTGGCCCTTTGATTGGGCCGGCTAGGATCCTACGGACCCATTGTCTTTGGACATGAAGCTATTGAAGAGTTGTGCCTGGCCAGCCCGGGCAAGTCCGGGCATGTCAGGCTGAATACATTACACCCCTCCCCCCTTGGTTCAGAAGGCACCCACAGACGAAGTCCTTCAAGTAGGCGGGTGGCTTCTTGGGGCGCGTCGAGCGGCGGGGCTCCGGGGTAGCGATGGGTTCGGTCTCGGGGGCCCTGGGAGCCGAGGGGCCTGGGACCGACGAGGGCGCCGAGGAGGCAGGACAGTCTGGCACCACGGTGGGAGGCGCCTCGGTTTCCTCACGGAGAGGCGGCTGTGGATCCGGTGCCGGGAGTGGGGCCGATGTGGCAGGCTCTGGGTCCTCTGTGAGGTAGGTGGGGCTGAGAGAGCTCTTGACAGAAACTGCTCTTTTTCAAGAACAGCTCTTATCAGAACTATGGCTTGCCCAAGGTCATCCAGCCAGGTGCAAGTGGAGGAGTGGGGAACCAAACCCGGTTCTCCCAGATTAGAGTCTGCGCACTTAACCACTACACCAAACAATAAGAGATATAATAATAAGACATATTGTGAGTGCAGTTACTTGTATGCTGATGGTATTATGTTGTTGCATTGGGGTGCGGCTAATGAGTGGTGCAGTCAGGGGTGTGGCCTAATATGCTAATGAGTTCCTGCTGGGCTTTTTCTACAAAAAGAGCCCTGGGACAAAACGCGCTTAGGATGTGCTGATTGTTAAAGCTCAAGGACAAAGCAATGCAGAAATGACAAGTGAGGGGTGACATGATCAAGGTCCACAAAATTATGCAGGGGACAGAGACGGTGGGGAAAGAAGTATTTGTCTCCCTTTCTCACAATACAAGAACCCAATGAAATGAATGAGCAGTCGGTTTACTCCCTTGGACTGCAAGGAGATCCAATCAGTCAGTCCTCAAAGAAATCAACCCTGACTGTTCCCTGGAAGGCCAGATAATGAAACTGAAGCTCAAATACTTTGGCCACCCAATGAGAAGGGAGCACTCACTGGAGAAGAAGACCCTGAGGCTGGGAAAGACTGAAGGTCAAAGAAGACGGGGACGGCAAAGGATGAGATGGTTAGACAGTGTCATAGATGCAATGAACATGAAGTTGAGCCAACTTCAGAGGACGGCGGAAGACCAGAAGGCCTGGCATGATCTGGTCCATGGGGTCGCAAAGAGTCAGACTCGACTGTGTGACTGAACAACAAAGGTTTAGGACAGATAAAAGGAAGTCCTTCTTCACCCAAAGTGTGATGAACACATGGAATTCACTGCCACAGGAGGTGGTGGCAGCTACAAGCATAGATAGCTTCAAGAGGGGATTAGATAAGCATATGGAGCAGAGGTCTATCAGTGGCTATTAGCCACAAGGTATAGATGGAACACATTGTCTGGGGCAGTGATGCTCTGTCTTGGTGTTTGGGGGGCAACAGTGGGAGGGCTTCTGGAGTTCTGGCTCCGCTGGTGGACCTCCAGATGGCACCCAGTTTTTGGACACTGGGTTGGACTGGATGGACCACTGTCCTGATCCAACATGGCTTCTCTTATGTTCTTATGGAGACAACTGTGATTGGCCCAAGGTCACCTAGCAGGCTTCATGTGGAGGAGAAGTGGGGAATCAAACCCGGTTTTCCAGATTAGAGTCCGCCAAACGAATCATACACGGAATGGACCTTCCCCACACTGAGATCTTCACCTGTGGAGTGAGTGGTGTCAGATATTCCTGAGATACAACATGGGCCACTCATCAAGATGTACGATATTTCATGCCCATGGATCTTCTTAGGTCTAATCTCCAATGCTCAAAACCCAAATGGAGTTCTCAGGTACAACTAGCAAAGAATCAGCCATGACCCAGTCAGGGTGAGTATGGCCCATTCTGCATATGATTCGTTTTGTTGTATATCTTTAATTAACGAAGTAGTCTGTTTGAACTATACCACTGAGGAAGGCTTATTGCCGAAACACGTTTGGTACTGGTTTTTGCATATGCAGACATTATGTACCTTTTAACCTGTATTTACATGAATGGACATTAGTCTTTATATTGGGATTAGGTACTTATATGCTTAACCATAGGATTGTTGTTTTTAAATGATATTTTAGTGCTCACGGTTGTATTATTAAATTATATATTATATTTTGTACATTAGCGCTACGTGCACAGTTATATTTTACTTCCTTTTTCTTTGTTTCAACCTTTCTGGTTGCCTTTCTTACGCAGGGTTGGATTTTTCTCCCCTTTTTTGGGATTGCACTCTCTGGTTTCTCACCATCCTTTCCCCATAAATGTCTATCTCATCCTTTAAAGCCTCTGCGATACCCTCTGATTTTTTAAAGCATCAGTGCATTAAGCGGAGCAGCGTGTTTCCTCTCTATTCTTAGACATCGCCTGGCCTTGCAGCGTTCAAATTGGAAAGGGGGCTCTCTCGCCTGACATTGATTTCAGGCCTGCTCTGTGGCTCTTCTGCGGCAGAACCAACATTTCTTTGCGGGCAAATGAAAACAGATTTGGAACGTGCCTCCGCTTCATGACCCAGGCCCCCCGTTTTCTCCTTAATTCTGCTGTGTAGGAAACAGCCGTTTCTCAGTTGCGGTTCCAGATGTTTTTGTTATTTGGAAATGCAAATCTTGAGGAGGGTTCTGGGGGGGGGGGGAGCTCATTTTTGCTTTTCAGAAGAGAAGAGAGTCTTGCCGGCATTAAATTTACACCTCCCAGAGCTGTTTAACCAACTGTGAATCATTTTCCTCTCAAATGCGTGCAGAAGCAGTGGTGGGGGGAGGGAAAGGCTGATGGATTCCACAAGGAAGGCAAGCAGAGCTCTTTGCCGGGGCTGCGGTCTCTCGGTAATTTCCCCTTTTATGAAGCAAAGTCATTCTCTTGCTCCACGGCCCCCACGTACACACATATTGAATCCTCTTGTCCCAGAACGGAGAAGCTGGGAAAGTTTTGCTTTCTGCTTTCTGCTGATCCTTCTGGGCAAACTGTGTCTCATCCTTTCACACAAACCAGAGAGGAACAAGACAGCGGGACCTCAAAAAACAGGACTACCCTCTGGACTCTGCAGTTCTTTCTCAGCACCGCAGTACAGCAGCCTTTTTAAGTAGATGCCTTTCACCAACAGCACAACAGGCAGAAATTCCACAAGTGCAGTCATCTCCCCCCGCCCCCCCATCTCTGCTGGGAATAACTGCATGTTTCGTCTTAAAATGCAGCCGCTGAAGTCACAGAGGATTTCAAGGTGACGAGCCAGCTGTCGTGTAACACCATGAGGGCTAGAAACTCGTTTGCCTTCCAGTAACAGGACTCTTGAGAATCCCTTGGACTGCAAGAAGATCAAATCAGTCAATCCTAAAAGTAATCAACCCTGACTGTTCCCTGGAAGGCCAGATAATGACACTGAAGCTCAAAGACTTTGGCCACCCAATGAGAAGGGAGCACTCCCTGGAGAAGACCCTGATGCTGGGAGAGATTGAAGGTCAAAGAAGACGGGGATGGCAAAGGATGAGATGGTTAGACAGTGTCATCGATGCAACAAACATGAAGTTGAGCAAACTTCAGAGGACGGCAGAAGACAGGAGGGCCTGGCGGGATCTGGTCCATGGGGTCGCAAAGAGTCGGACTCGACTGTGCGACTGAACAACAACAACAACAAGACTCTCAGGATTTTATAGGGCTTTTCATTTGAGTCTGTGATAAAGCGGGCGACCTTTTCTTTTTTTGTCTAGCTCTGCTCCTGTGCCTGTACTATCTGTCTGACAGGCATACATTCAAAAGGGGAAGTTTTTCCTTACATGGATAGCATAAGGAATGTTCGGGTTTTTTGTCCCTGAGCCTGAAACAGAATGGCCAAGCCTGTTTGGAAATCTCAGGGCTTCTCCTTCAATCTGAGTTCTGTTGCACTCAGTGATGATGAACGCTCTGCATAGGTTCAGAGGCCCTCTGCTCTTTATTGGGGGGGGGGCAGCACAGAGGCCAAACAACTAAGCTACAAACCATGGAGGCCCTGGTTCAAGCTTTGCCTCTGCCTCCACCTCACGAGGTAGTCCTAGGCAGGGGTCATTTCGTAGAAAAAGAGGTGCAGGAGCTCATTAGCATAACTCATTAGCATAACTCATTTGCATACGCCACGCCACCTGACATCACCGGAAGTGTGTCAGAAGGCAACACCCACCGCTCAGGCTCCACTGGACTGTTTTGGATTGCTAGCTATGGGGGGGGGGGGAACGTACAGATCTGTCCTTGCAGAGGAGGGAGAGCTGGTACCTGAATAAAATTTGGTCTTAAAGGTGCCACTGGACTATTTTGGGCCGGGGGGCTCTACAATGTACCTGGTTGCTTCTTGCTCTGACTGAGGGCTGCTGGGAGCAGGGGGCGGGGCTTGTTGCATGTGCCCGCCCCCTGGGCTCTTTACTGCCGGAACACCGCTCCCGTGCGCTCCTGCAGGAAATGACCCCTGGTCCTAGGCAAGCCGCTCCAACTCAGGCTCAGTTCTCTACCGGGGGATGGTAACACTGACCTACATTACAGTAGATCAAGATGGATAGCCGACATCAGTGTTCCCTCTAAGCTGAGTTAGTGTGAGCTAGCTCACAGTTTTTTAGCCTCCGGACCACACATTTTTGTCTTAGCTCAGGAAGGATGGCTCTAGAGTGAACTAATTTATGCAGCAGCCAGTGTTCTCTCTAAGCTGAGTTAGTGTGAGTTAGCCCACAGTATTTTGGGCTCCGGCTCACACATTTTTGTCTTCGCTCAGGAAGGGATGGCTCCAGAGCAAACCAATTTATGCAGTAGCCAAATCACTTGCTCACAACTTTAGTGCCAGTAG
The DNA here is from genome assembly GCF_001447785.1 of Gekko japonicus. Lineage (NCBI taxonomy): Eukaryota > Metazoa > Chordata > Lepidosauria > Squamata > Gekkonidae > Gekko > Gekko japonicus. The sequence goes on from NW_015167526.1 coordinate 1,811,986, forward strand.
CTCACACAGTAGAATTTTTGCTCACAGGGCTCCATAGCTTAGAGGGAGCATTGGCAGTAGCCAAATTGCTTGCTCACTACTTTAATGCCAGTAGCTCACAGAGTAATATTTTTGCTAAGAAGACTCCACAACTTAGAAGGAGTATTGGTAGCTGTGTTAGTCTGTCTGTAGCAGTAGAAAAGAGTAAGAGTTCGGTAGCTGGGTATGAGCTTTCATGAGTCTGATTGAAGATCAGGGGTCATTTTGTAGACAAAGAGGTGCAGGAGCTCATTAGCATAACTCATTAGCATAATTTATTTGCATATGCCACACCCCCTGACATCACCGGAAGTGTCAGAAGGCAACAACCACCGCTCAGGCTCCACTGGACTATTTTGGATTGCAGCTATTGGGGGGGGGGGATGTGCAGATCTGTCCTCACAGGGGAGGGAGAGCTTGTACCTAAATGAAACTTGGTCTTAATGGTGCCACTGGACTGTTTTGGGCTGGGGGGGGGGGCTCTGCAGCTTACCTGGCTGCTTCTTGCTCTGACTGAGGGCTGCTGGGAGCAGGGGGTGGGGTTTGTTGCATGTGCCCACCCCCTGGGCTCTTTACTGCCGGAGCTCCACTCCTGTGCACTCCTGCAAGAAATGACCCCTGGAAGAAGTGAGTGGTGACTCATGAAAGCTCCTCCCCTGCCACAAATTCTGCTAGTCTTTAAGGTGCTACTGGATTCTTCCTCTTTTCTGCATTACCGTGTTGTTGTGAGGTTCACAAAATGATTTTGTGAAGTTCACTGCCGTCATGATCCCAACCCTGCCCCCTCCCCAGCTGAGACCGTGGCCCCAAGTTCAATGCCGGGCCAAGTTCCGGATCCCGTGAAACCCCCAACTCACCTCCATTTGCTTCTTCCACCCTCCTCCCTCCCCCGAAACGAGCACGAAATATCTGAAAATAATTGGAGAACACAAGGTGCCATTAGTTTAATGGGCTCTCATGTGCCGCCATCTGTCTTGGGATGATTAAGTAAAAAAATATCGCCCGTGCATTCGGCGTGGAGTATAAATAAATGTTTTAATTCTGGTTCCTCATGTAATTATTCAAACAACGGCCGGTGCTCTGAAGTGTGACGCTTATTTCCATCAGCGTCGGAGGCCCTCCGGCCTTAGCCAGAAAGAGTTGTCTGGCCTTCTAGAAGCTTCCGCCTTGGCCTACTCAGCACGGGGGAGGGGAGGGTGGCTGGCTGGTTTGCTCCAGAGAGAGAACCAAATACAAACCACCACCCACCCACAAGCTGACTTGCAATCGATCTTCCCCCAGAAAACAAGTGGGTCAATAGAAACATGATGTGTGTGTGTGTCCCCTCAAGAGGTAGGTTGGAGATTTGGAGGGGGTGTCATTAAAAGCAGAGCACATTGCCCATAGGTACATCTCCAGTGCCAGGGCTGAGAGGTGCCCGCTGGCACTTCTGGGGCCAGCTTGGATTCTTTGAAGGGATCTGGCTGCTGGCCAGCTCCAAGCCAAGCCCCCCCCCCCGGGAAACACTGCAGGGGGTTGCTAAAGTGAGGGTCGCCAACCTCCAGGTGAACCGGAGGAGAGAGAACCGGGTTTGATCCCCCACTCCTCCACTCGTACCTGCTGGATGACCTCGGGCAAGCCATGGTTCTGATAAGAGCTGTTCCTGAAAAAGAGCAGTTTCTGTCAAGAGCTCTCTCAGCCCCACCCAACTCACAGGGTGTCTGTTGTGGGGAGGGGAAGGGAAAGGAGTTTGTGAGCTGCTCTGAGACTCCTTTCGGTAGTGAAGGTAGGGCTGCCAAGTCCCCCCGGGGGGTGGATAATCCCCCGCTTTGGAGGCCTGATTTCCGCCACCGCAGAATCGGGCCCCGAGGGGAATCCCACCCCGGCGTGCACGTCAGCCGGAGGTCATGTGATGATGCCGGGCACGCTGGGGGCGGGGCCACAGCCATCTGAGGGGGAAACTCTATGGGGAATGTACTCTGAGGGGAAAACTCAAGACGCTGTCCGGGAGCCCCCTGCCGCGGAGCAAAACGGACTTGGGAACCCTAAGTGAAGGGCAGGGTAGAAATCCAATCTCTTCTTCTTCTTCTTCTTCTTCTTCTTCTTCTTCTTCTTCTTCTTTCTTCTTTCTTCTTCTTTCTTCTTCTTTCTTCTTCTTCTTCTTTCTTCTTCTTCTTCTTCCTTCTTCTTCCTTCTTCCTCCTTCTTCTTCCTTCTTCCTCCTTCTTCCTCCTTCTTCCTCCTTCTTCCTTCTTCCTTCTTCCTTCTTCCTTCTTCTTTCTTCCTTCCTTCTTCCTTCCTTCCTTCTTTCTTCTTTCTTCTTTCTTCTTTCTTCTTCTTCTTCTTCTTCTTCTTCTTCTTCTTCTTCTTCGTCTTGTGGGGCCTGGAGGTCCTCCAGATTTACATCTGATCTCCAGGCAAAAGAGATCAGCTCCCCTGGAGAAAATGGCTGCTTTGGAGGGTGGCCTCTATTTATTTATTTATTTCATGTCATTCCATTTATACCCCGCCCTCCCCGCACGCGGGCTCACCTCTAGGGTGTTACACCCCGCTGAGGTCCCTCCCCTCCCCAAACTCGCCTTCCCAAGTTCCACCCCTGATCTCCAGGCGTTTTCCCACCCAAAACTGGCAACCCTGAGTTGCTCGCGAATTGCCAGGAGACAGTCTGCAGACTGCCTGGTCTTCTGGGGGGCTAGCCAAGGACACACCGCAGTGGAAGGGAAGGGAAGGGGAGGGAGCGGCGTGTTGTGTTTGTGTGTGTGTGTGTGTGTGTGTGTGTGTGTGTGTGTGTGTTAAAGGGTCGCCAGTCATTTGAATTTGAAACCGGGGGTGTAGAACCGTGGAGAAGCTGAAGCACCAGGGTGTGAAGAATTTCTCTCTCTCTCTCTCTCTCTCCCACACACACACACACATCTATGCCCTTTAAGGAATATCTCACTGCCTCCTCCACCAACCTTCTTCTGCTATATCTGGATCAAATAAAGCAAACCTCACAGAGAGAGGCCCTGCATTGTTCCCTCTAAGCTGAGTTGGTGTGAGCTAGCTCACAGTTTTTTAGCCTCCGGCTCACACTTTTTGGTCTCAGCTCAGGAAGGACGGCTCCAGAGCAAACTAATTTATGCAGTAGCCAAATCGCTCGCTCACAACTTTAATGCCAGCAGCTCACAAAGTAGAATTTTTGCTCACAGGAGTGCGTAGCTTAGAGGGAACATTGCGCTCTCTTCTTCAAGAACCCAGATCCAGGCAGTGCAGCCGCTGGAACCAAGCCCGTAGCTACAGTGGGGCTACTCAGGGCTTGGGCCCCCCAACTTCCCACCCAGCCGGTTTATTTCATTTCCCGCACGCACCACGGCCACGCTGAGCCAAGCTCTCGTCCTGCCCTGCCTGCCGGCAGTGTACCTCTACAAACAACACCCACCAAGGGAAGACCGTCTACAATTCACCACTCTGTTCAAAACGATATGATTATATTCACTGAAATACAAAGAAGGGTGAGTGGTCACAACCCAATAGAATGAATAGACATAGATCCAACAGATTGCTCATAACAATTAAAGACAGTTTAAACAGAGAACAGCAGGCTCCTCTGTAATTCCATACGTAGACAGTGTCCATAGACCTCCAAAGAGAAAGTGACTGCAACAGCAGACTCCCACGGTGGAAAGAAGAACAGCCGAAGGGCCTCTCCCAGGTATAAATCAAGCGTTTCCATGATCGTCAACAGCGGCTGACAAAACGGAACCCGATTTCCAAAATAACATAGGCACAGCTCAAAAGCTGCAATGGGATCCTCATTGTTACGAGCAATCTGTTGGACCAATGTCTACACACTCTATTGGGTTGTGACCGCTCACCCTTCGTTGTATTCCAATGAATGTAATATATAGTTTTGAACGTAGCTGTGAATTGTGGATGGTCTTCCCTTGGTGGGTGGTGTTTGTGGCTATACTTACAGGGCTCTTTTTGTAGAAAAAGCCCAGCAGGAACTCATTAGGATAATAGGCCACACCGAACAGCAGGAACTCATTAGCATATTGGGCCACACCCATGATAGCGCATATCATTAGCATATTAGGCCACACCCTGTGTTACCAGAAGTGTGGTCATCCAGCCACACCCACCTTTCCCTTCTTATTCTGTTTACCTTGTTTGTTGTCAAAACCCAGGGCCTTTTTTGTAGCAGGAACTCCTTTGCATGTTAGGCCACACACCCCAAATGTAGCCAATCCTAATGAGTTTCTGCTATTGGGTGTGGCCTGTTATGCTAATGAGTTCCTGCTGGGTGTGGCCAACTCGGGAGCCAGCCGGAACTCCGTTCCTGTGCGTTCCTGCCCAAAAATAGCCCTGCTTCTACACGGGGCTTCTTTTGTAGAAAAAGCCCAGCAGGAACTCACTAGCATAATGGTGGGGTTGCCAGGTGGGGCCCGGAGACCTCCCGGGATTGCGAATGATCTCCGGGCAACAGAGATCAGTTCACCTGGAGGAAACAGCCGCTTTGGGAGGTGGACAGGAAGGCATTGTGCCCCTTTGAAGTCCTTCCTCTCCCCAAGCCCCGCCCTCCTCAGGCTCCATCCACCCCCACCACCCCCCAAAAAATTTCCAGGTATTCCCCAATCCAGATCTGGCAACTCTAGCTGCCAATCTCCAGGTAGATTATAACTGAACTCCAGAGTACAGGGATCTGGAGAAAATGGCAGTTTTGGAGAGTGGGCTAGTTTGGTGTCGTGGTTAAGAGCGCGGACTCTAATCTGGGAGAAGCAGGTTTGGTTCCACCCTCCTCCACGTGCAGCTGCTGGTGTGACCTTGGGTCAGTCACGAGTTTTCTCAGAGCTGTTCTCTGAAGGATAGTTCTCTCCAGGAGTCATTTCCTGCAGGAGCGCACAGGAGCGGAGCTCTGGCAGTAAAGAGCCCAGGGGGCGGGCACATGCAACAAGCCCCACCCCCTCAGTCAGAGCAAGAAGCAGCCAGGTAAGTTGCAGAGCCCCCCCCCCGGTCCAAATCAGTCCATTGGCACCTTTAAGACCAAGTTTTATTCAGGTACCAGCTCTCCCTCCTCTGTGAGGGCAGATCTGCATGTTCCCCCCCCCCAATAGCTAGCAATCCAAAACAGTCCAGTGGAGCCTGAGCGGTGGGTGTTGCCTTCTGACACACTTCCGGTGATGTCAGGGGGGTGGCATATGCAAATAAGTTATGCTAATGAGTTATGCTAATGAGCTCCTGCACCTCTTTTTCTACAAAATGACCCCTGGTTCTCTCAGAGCTCTCTCTGCCTCACCTACCTCACAGGGTGTCTGTTTTGGGGAGGGGGAGGGAAACGACTTTGTAAGACACTCTGAGACTCCAAGTGAAGGGTGGGGTATAAATCCAATCTCCTCCTCCTCCTCCTCCTCCTCTTCTTCTTCTTCTTTATTTTATTATTAAATTTATACCCCGCCCTCCCCACAAGGGCTCAGGGCGGCTTACACTTTGCGCCAATAAATAAACACAATAAAACACATCATTAACAAGTGCTCTAAGATGTTACACTAATCAACACTACTTCTTCTTCGCATCATAATCCCCCAGGCTCTGTCTCTCAAATGCCAGGAATTTTTCTACCCGGAGATGGCAACCCTTCTCCTAGGCCACATTACCCGGGGGGCCCAGGAAAGCCAAAGCTGGCATCATCCCTGTAGATCGCTTAGCGGAATTATTAACCCAGCCCTTGGTGGCCTGTTTCCTGGCCCAGATAGTCCATTAGCCCGATCTCATCCAATCTTGGAAGCTGAGCAGGGCCGGCCCTGGCTGGTACTTGGATGGGAGACCTCCAAGGAAGCCCAGGGTTGCTATGCAGAGGCAGGCGATGGCAAGCCACCCCTGAATGCCTTTAGCCTGGAAAACCCTACCAGGTGGCCACAAGTCCGCTCCAACTTGACAGCAAACAAAGCGGCCTATGGAAGATTTGCGCTTAGAATTCTGAACCCCACTCCACCCCCAATCCCGCGTCTCCAGTAGGAGGACCAGGGGTCATTTCCTGCAGGAGCGCACAGGAGCGGAGCTCCGGCAGTAAAGAGCCCAGGGGACGGGCACATGCAACAAGCCCCACCCCCTGCTCCCAGCAGCCCTCAGTAGGAGCAAGAAGCAGCCAGGTAAGTTGCAGAGCTCCCCCCAGCACCCTGGTCCAAAACAGTCCAGTGGCACCTTTAAGACCAAGTTTTATTCAGGTACAAGCTCTCCCTCCTCTGCAAGGACAGATCTGCACATTACCCCCCCCCCAGTAGCTAGCAATTCAAAACAGTCCAGTGGAGCCTGAGCAGTGGGTGTTGCCTTCTGACACACGTCCGGTGATGTCAGGGGGTGTGGCCTATGCAAATAAGTTATGCTAATGAGCTCCTGCACCTCTTTTTCTACGAAATGACCCCTGAGGAGGACTACGTAGATTTCCACCCCCGTCCTCGAAGCAAGAGAGAAGATGAATCTGTTGAAGCAACAGCCTTTCGTTTGGCCCCGTTCCGTGCTCGGAGCGGAATTCCCTTTGCTTTGACTGCAACGGCTAGGTCTCCGCCACGCACCAGGCTTTTGTTCTGTAGTCCCACCATGTCGCGCCGGAGCCGCTTGCCTGAGACGTAATTACCAACATCCAGATTAGTATTTTGTCAGGCTGAATATCCAGTAGGGCACAGCTGCTCGGCCTGAACCAGGTGCAGACGCGCCTGAGCCAGGAGAAGGCTTTGGATGCCGCAGGAAGTCCCGGCTGGGGCTTCTCCAAAGCTGCTCCAAGCTCTCACTTGCGACTGGGTGTGGCAGACACCGGGGCTCTCGTTGGGTTTCTGGCGGGGCTCCACAGAGGGTGGCGGTGGCATCCGTGGCTCCTCCCTGTGGCCGCTGCTGCCCGCCTGATGGCAACCCTAACCCTACACACCCCTGGGTGCCCAATCAGATCCGACTCTTTCCTGCCTCCTTCCCAAGATGTCTTCAGACACCATTCAGCAACCCGGGTGTGTCCATTGAGACTTCCTGAGAACTTGAGAGCCGCTGCTGCACAGCTTGTGGGTGATGGTGGGAAACGGCGACTCGGTAGGGTTTTCGAGGCAAGAGACATGCAGAGGTGGTTTGCCATTGCCCGCCTCTGCGTTGCAACCAGGGGTCAGTAAGGAGCCCAGGGGGTGGGCACATGCAACAAGCCCCGCCCCCTGCTCACAGCAGCCCTCAGTCAGAGCAAGAAGCAGCCAGGTAAGTTGCAGAGTCCCCCCCCCCGGTTCCAAAACAGTCCAGTGGCACCTTTAAGACCAAGTTTTATTCAGGTACAAGCTCTCCCTCCTCTGCAAGGACAGATCTGCACATTACCCCCCCCCCAGTAGCTAGCAATTCAAAACAGTCCAGTGGAGCCTGAGCGGTGGGTGTTGCCTTCTGACACACTTCCGGTGATGTCAGGGGGTGTGGCCTATGCAAATGAGTCATGCGAATGAGTTATGCTAATGAGCTCCTGCACCTCTTTTTCTACGAAATGACTCCTGGTTGCAACCCTGGACTTCCTAGGTGGTCTCCCATCCAAATGCTGACCAGGGCTGGTCCTGCTTAGCTTCTGAGATCTGATTACATCGGGCCAACCTGGACAATCCAGTTCAGAAAGGAAAGAGAGGAATCCACCTCTGAACGTCTCTTTCCTTTGGAGCCTCATGTAGGCCCGTCTTAAATTGGCAGTGGCTTGACAATACCTAATTATTATTGCCCTGTCCTTGATGGCCCAGGGTCATAAGAACATAAGAGATGCAAATGTTGGATCAGGCCAAAGGCCCACCCAGTCCAACACTCTGTGTCACACAGGGGCCAGAAATACCAGTGCCATCAGGAGGTCCAGCAGTGGGGCCAGGACACTAGAAGCCCTCCCACTGTTGCCCTCCCCCCCAAGCACCAAGAAGACAGAGCATCCCTTGCCCCAGACCGAGAGTTCCTATAAGAACATAAGAGAGGCCAATGTTGGATCAGTCCAGTGGCCCATCCAGTCCAACACTCTGTGTCACACAGGGGCCAAAACAGAGCATTCCTTGCCCCAGACTGAGAGTTCCTATAAGAACATAACAGAGGCCAATGTTGGATCAGGCCCATCCAGTCCAGCACTCTGTGTCACACAGTGGCCAGAAATACGAGGGGCCCTCGGGAGGTCCAGCAGTGGGGCCAGGACACTAGGAGCCCTCCCACTGTTGCCCCCCCAACACCAAGAACACAGAGCATCCCTTGTCCCAGCCTGAGAGTTCCATATAAGAACATAAGAGAGGCCAATGTTGGATCAGGCCAGTGGCCCATCCAGTCCAAGACTCTGGGTCACACAGTGGCCAGAAATGCCAGGGGTCATCAGGAGGTCCAGCAGTGGGGCCAGGACACTAGGAGCCCTCCCTCTGTTCCCCCCCCCAGCACCAAGAAGACAGAGCATGTTGCCTGTGCCCGCCCCCCGGGCTCTTTACTAGTGGAGTTCCGCTCCTGTGCGCTCCTGCAGGAAATGACCCCTGTGGAGATCAGTTGTGATCCCAGGAGATCTCCAGGCCCCAACTGGAGGCTGGCAACCCTATGAAAGGCTGGGCAGGGAAACAAGGAAAGGGAGAAGACAGCTCTGGAACCCACCGTGACTGTGTCCCAAGGACAAAACTGCCCAGAAAGACAAACCTCCCAGTCCCAAGGCACCTGAGACTCTGTAAGACAATCACCATAAACTGATCACCTAGTAGATAGGAACATAAGATCAAGGTGGGCTCACCTGATCTGGGATCCTGTTGCCAAGAGCCATCAGACCGGGCCACTGCCTCTGGGCAGGGGTGCCTCTAGGCAGGATGTAAAGCCCACCCCCCTTGGCCATGCATGCCCCAGCAACTGAGGTTCCGAAGAATACTGCAAAGAAGTTCAGCGAACGCTGGCCGCTCTTGGCCAGCTGCCATCAACATAGATCATGGCTTTGTCTTACCCTTTGAGACCCAGTTTGGTGTAGTGTTAGGAGTCCGGACTCTAATCTGTGAGAACCGGGTTTGATTCCCCACTACTCCTCCACTTGCAGCTGCTGGTGTGACCTTGGGTCATTCACAAGTTCTCTCAGAGCTGTTCTCTCAAGGGAAGTTCTCGAAAGAGCTCTCTTGGCTCCGCCTACCTCCCAGGGTGTCTGTTGTGGGGAGGGGAAGGGAAAGGAGTTTGTGAGCCACTCTGAGACTCCTTTGGGTAGTGAATGGTGGGGTATAAATCCAATCTTTTCTTCTCTCCGAAGCTAAGCAGGGTAAGCTCTGGTTAGTGCTTGGACGGGAGACCTCTGAAAAAATCCAGGTGTGCTACTCAGAGGAAGGCAATGGTAAATCACCTGTGAACATCTCTTGCCTTGAAAACTGAAAAGTACGCAGACAGAGAGTGATTTCAGCAAAGCGTACTTTATTCGATCAGGAACAAGACGACTTGGGCTGGCTTGCAGGCCGGCTTATATCCCCCGAGAAACCGCCACCCAAAAACACACCCCTACTTCCTAATAGGTTATTTACAGTGGCCGAGAGTCCCATAGGCTCTTGGCCGGGAACCTAGCCTTCTGATTGGAGTGGGCTAGGATCTGCATAGTCCTTTGTCCCTTGGAGCGAAGCTCGACGTTTGTGTCTGACCGCGTGGAGCCCAAGCAGGCCACGCGGTTTGGACTGGATACATTACAAAAACCCTACGGGGTCACCATGTCGGCAGGGACTTGGTGGCCCTTTCCCACCCACCGGTCCACTGCAGAACTCTACAGAGTATTTTGAAATGTGGCCACACCAGAGATGGATGTAATTTATAGATGCTGTTCTTCACTGCAAGGGGGGGGCATACCCCCAAACAAACCATTTGCTTATTCTTCCTGCATCTCCAGCAAGAACATTTGGGACTGAAATTCATTCTGTCCACTGAGATGTGAAATATGAGTGACAGTGCCGGAGAATGTAGCGATTAGTGCATGCCAAAGAGGAGGCTTAAAACATACATTTTTCTCAAGTTCAATATTTAGCATGTGTTCTGTTTGCAAGAGTTATGCTGCAGCAGGTCACGACTGGGCATTTATTGATCTCTATGAAAATGTACCTGAACCAGTTTCAAGTTGGCAAACCAGTTACCAAAGAACCTTTTTTTAAAAGTTAGTGCCTGAACCAGGACTACGTTGGAGAATTAAAAATTCCTTAGTAGCCTGAATGGAACCCAGTTTGACTGTTGGCTTTAAAGCATGCATGCATGCCTGCCTTAATTTTTCATTAGTGGGGTTGGGAACCTCCAAGTAGGTATGGAAAAATATATGACACTGTGTATAATAGATGTATAGAGCTGTGGTAGCTCAGAGGTTAAGACGCTGAACTCCAGACCGGAAGGCCGGTAGTTTGAGACCCGAGTGCCGCGTGACGGAGTGAGCTCCCATCTCTAGTTCCAGCTCCTGCCAACCTAGAAGTTCGAAAGCAAGAAATTGCAAGTAGATAAATAGGTACCGCTTCAGTGGGAAGGTAACAGCGTTCCGCGCGCCTTGGTGTTTAGTCATGCCAGCCACATGACCATGGAAATATCTTCGGACAACGCTGGCTCTTCGGCTTGGAAACGGAGATGAGCACCGCCCCCTCGAGTCGGATTCGACTGGCTTTCGAGCAAGTGAAACCTTTACCTGTAATAGATGTATGCTTAAGGCAGATCTATTTTGTGCTTTTTATTTCTATGTTTTAATTTTTCTATACTATTATATAAATATTAGTGTCAAATTACCAAACATAGGTTCACCAAAACGATACATCAAAGTGCGGGTTTATACTATGTTCAGACATCCAGACAGTGTAAGCCTGCGCTTCGATGTATTGTTTTGGGGAACCCATGTTTGGTCATGTTTTTTACACCCTGCTTTTCTCAGCCTTAAGGAATCTCAAAGTGGCTTTCAATCACCTTCCCTTCCTCTCCCCTCAACAGGCATCATGAGAGGCAGGTGGGGCTGAGAGAGCTCTGAGAGATCTGGGACTGGCCCAAGGTCACCCAGGAGGCTTCAGTCGCTGAGCATGTGAATGCTTTGTACAGAATCAGCCCCAATGTCCATCTTACCTACCAATATATATATTCGGGGGGGTGGGGTTCCACTTTCCCAAAAAAATTCGGGTTCAATATATCCGAATCCGAATTTTACCGATTTTTTTTTTTTGCACACCCCTACCTGGGACTCTCTCCCCTGCTTGGTAATCACTCGCCCAGGTCTCAGCTAGGGAACCTTCTTAGCCGTGCTGGTCCTTTTGAGAGGCAAAATATTGACAATGGGGGAAGGCACAGTGGTTAGCTGGACTCAGTCTTGGAGAAGTCCCAGTTTCAGGAGGAGCATAAGAACATCAGAAGAGCCCTGCTGGATCAGACCAGGGGTCCATCTAGTCCAGCATCCTGCCTCACACAGTGGCCAACCAGTTCCTCTGGAGGTCCAACAACACAAGCTAGAGGCCTAGGCCTTCATCAGAATATAAGAGCCCTGCTGGATCAGACCAGGGGTCCATCTAGTCCAGCATCCTGCCTCACACAGTGGCCAACTAGTTCCTCTGGAGGTGCAACAACACAAGCTAGAGGCCAAGGCCTTCATCAGAATATAAGAGCCCTGCTGGATCAGACCAGGGGTCCATCTAGTCCAGCATCCTACCTCACACAGTGGCCAACCAGTCTCTTTGGAGGTCCACCAACAGGGCTTAGAGGCTGAGGCCTTCCCCTGATGTTGCCTCCTGGTTTGTTTGTTTGTTTGTTTATTAATGATTTGGAGTTGGGAGTAAGCAGTGAAGTGGCTAAATTTGCAGATGACAGAAAGTTGTTCAGGGCGGTGACAACCAGGGAGAATTGTGAGGCACTCCAAAGGGACTTGTCGAGGATGGGGAAGTAGGTGTCATGGAGTTCAATGTGGCCAAGTGCAAAGTGATGCACATTGGAGCCAAAAATCCTAAATATAAATACACATTGATGGGGTCCGAACTGGCAGAGACTGACCAAGAGAGAGATCTTGGAGTCGTAGTAGATCTCAATGAAAATGTCTAGACAGTGTGTGACTGCAATAAAAAAGGCCAATGCTATGGTGGGAATTATTAGGAAGGGAATTGAAAACAAATCAGCCAGTATCATAATGCCCCTGTATAAATCGATGGTACGTCCTCATTTGTAGTACTGTGTACAGTTCTGGTCACCATACCTCAAAAAGGATATTATAGAATTGGAAAAAGTGTAGAAAAGAGCAACTAGAATGATAAAAGGGTGTTCCAATGAAGGTGTCCCCATGAAGAAAGGTTAAAGGGCTTGGGGCTCTTTAGCTTGGAGAAACGACGGCTGAGGGGTGACATGATTGAGGTTTACAAGATTATGCATGGGATAGAGCAGGTTGAGAAAGAAGTACTTGTCTCCCTTTCTCACAATACAAGAACTCGTGGGCACTCCATGAAATTGCTGAGCAGTCAGGTTAGAACAGATAAAAGGAAGTACTTCTTCACCCAAAGAGTGATTAACACATGGAATTCACTACCACAGGAGGTGGCAGCTACAAGCATGGATGGCTTCAAGATGGAATTGGATAAACATATGGAGCAGAGGTCCATCGGTGGCTCTTAGCCACAAGGTGTGGATAGGGACTCTGGGGCAGGTGATGCTCTGTATTCTTGGTGCTTGGGGGGGGTCAACAGTGGGAGGGCTTCTAGTGTCCTGGCCCCACTGCTGGACCTCCTGATGGCACCTGGTATTTTTGGCCACTGTGTGACAGAGTGTTGGGCTGGATGGTCCATTGGCCTGATCCAGCATTGGCTTCTCTAAAAAAGGCTTAGTGCCTCTCTGAATGTGGAGGTTCCCCTCAGTCACCATTGACGGACTTATCCTCCATGAATCTATCCAATCCCTTCCAAAGCTGTTTATTCCTGTGGCCATCACTACATCCTCCTAGAGCCCAACAGAGCCATCTCCTCCGTCAGATGAAGGGAGCTTTGACTCTGGAAGGCTTAGACTCTCCCCCCAAAAAATCTTGTTGGCCTCTGAGGTGCTGCTGGACTCCGATCTAACTGATCTCCCAAAGAGTTCAGGGTCAACTTCTGCAGAGAGAACGCCAGGCCGGATTGGCTCAATATATTCCTGTTCTTAATTCCTAGACTCCCTACCTTGCTTACAGTGCCCAGATGGAAAGATAAGCTCTGCCTTCAGGCTTACAGGAAAAGGAGAGACGGAGAGACGGAGAGAAGTTAGAGGGAAATCGGCAGTGAGAAGAGAGGGGTTTTTTCGGCAGGCCTCTGAGTACAGCTTTTCTAGAGCCAGCATTCGGCCAGAGAGGAGAGTGTAGCCCTTGGCCCCTCTGGCCAGACTGTCCTCTCCCCCCACCCCCGTCTTGCCACTGCAGGAAACTGATCACTGCAGCCAGGGGTCCTTTCCTGCAGGAGCGCCCAGGAGCAGAGCTCCGGCAGTAAAGAGCCCAGGGGGCGGGCACATGCAACAAGCCCCACCCCCCTGCTCCCAGCAGCCCTCAGTCAGAGCAAGAAGCAGCCAGGTAAGTTGCAGAGCCCCCCCTGCCCCCCCAGTCCAAAACAGTCCAGTGGCACCTTTAAGACCAAGTTTTATTCAGGTACAAGCTCTCCCTCCTCTGCGAGATCTGCACATTCCCCCCCCCTCCCAATAGCTAGCAATCCAAAACCGTCCAGTGGAGCCTGAGCGGTGGGTGCTGCCTTCTGACACACTTCCGGTGATGTCAGGGGGTGTGGCATATGCAAATAAGGTATGCTAATGAGTTGTGGTAATGAGCTCCTTCACCTCTTTTTATACGAAAGGACCCCTGACTGCAGCAGAGCAGAAAGGACCCTCCTCTTGGGGGCTGGTTTTGGCCAAGCAGGATAGAATCCTAGAATCACAGAGCTGGAAGGAGCCATAGAGGCCATCCAGTCCAGCCCCCTGCTCAAAGCAGGATCAGCCTAGAGCATCCCTGGCAAGTGTTTGTCCAGTTGCTGCTTCAAGACTGCCAGTGATGATTCTACCTGCGCAGCAAGAGAGGCCTGCTGATGGGCAACGAGGCAGGAAGTGCCAGGACGTCTCCTCTCCTCCCCAGTTGGCTGCCCCGCAGAAGCCCTGGCCTCTTTTCCCAGTCTCGTGATTGGTTCCTCCAGTTCCCCAGCTGTGCCCTCATTGGCTAATGGCGCTCCGGAGAGAGCACTGAGGTTGGACTGCCCAGTCTCCCCGCCAGCATGTTCCCCAGCAAGGAACGGCCCAGAGGCACCTCAGCAGAACGCCGGCTGTAGGCAGAGCAGTGGCCTCAGAGTGGGGGCCAATAGCCAGGGCTGTTCCAGGGCTCTGCCATAACGGAGACCAACAAAAACAAAACACTGCAAGTGTGCATACAAATTTTTCAAATATTTTTCAATCTTTTACCCCTTTTGCATTCTCTTTTTGGTCAAGACTTCGGTCATATAGACCTGTAATAAATTGAAATTGAATATTTTTCAATCTTATGAGCAAACAAAAATACAATCTTTATCCCTCACACATAACACTAATACAATGGTTTCATGTTGTTACAGATGATGAGATGATTAGAAGATAAGATGATGGACGAAATTCTCCGGAATACCTTCCGTTTCGTTTAATGGAAACTTCTTCCACATCAATACTAGGCAGTTAGCCCGTTATATTCTACTCTGAAGAGTGTGGAGAAGTAATGTCTCCCTTCTATGAATACCATCGAATCCTTATGGAATTTCTATGAATTGATGAAGACGGCTTATCGTATTGATGTGGAAGAAGTTTCCATTAAACGAAACGGAAGGTATTCCGGAGAATTTCGTCCATCATCTTATCTTCTAATCATCTTATCATCTGTAACGACATGAAACCATTGTATTAGTGTTATGTGTGAGGGATAAAGATTGTATTTTTGTATGCTCATAAGATTGAAAAATATTTAAAAATTGGTATGCACCCTCGCAGTATTTTGTTTTTGTTGATTCTGTATACTGCAACCCCTGTACTGGTTACTATAACGGAGACCAAGGCATCTGGGGTCAGACAAAGCTCCACTGCCCAGCAACCAATTATGGTCCAAAAAAGGAGCCCCCCACACACACACACACTATGAACTAAGGCAGATGGTAACATGGTCGGGAATGGAATACTGGGGCACTAACAGAACCGCAGCCAGCTTATTAGGTTTGCATAAGTGGACGGGGTTTTGAGGTCCCACCTGGCCACCGTGGGGGATGTAGGGTTGCCAGATCCAGGTTGGGAAACTCCTGGCGATTTGGGGATGGAGCCTGGGGAGGACACAGGGACCTCAGTGGGGCACAGTGCCATAAAATCCACCCTCCAATGCATCCATTTCCTCCAGGGGAACTGACCTCTGCAGTCTGGAAACGAGCTGTGATTCTGGGGGATCTCCAGGTCCCACCTGGAGGCTGGCATCCTTTCATCCGGGCTTCTGTAGCAGGACAGGTGGGCTCCACTTTGCCGCCCAAGGACATTTGTGAATGGCTGCCCCACAAACAGACCCAAACACTGCAGTTCCACAGAAGGACCAAAACACTGTAACATATACGGACGGCAGAATTTAGCGAAGACTCTCCACTCTCATCCTTCTTACAGGTAAAAACCCCCAAGCTTCTAGCCTTCATGCTTGCAAAATCTGAAAGTGACGGAGCGCTGAAACTAAGGAACCACGGAATGAAGACATCAGGGTCAGGGGAAAGGGCTGAGATTTTTGCTCTTCCCTGTGATTCAGAGGCCAGCTGGGGAAGGGGAGTTATGGGAATGACGCCTTGGGGTTTTCCAGTCTGAAAACCGTCTGGGCTGCAACTCGCCAAAGAAACCCCAGTATGCCCTTCATCTAATGGTGACAACCTGCGGAGGTAACTAAGTATCCCCCCAAAAAAGAGGGGAGAAAATCTAAACCAGCAAAGCACAAACCTCCAAAGGAAGTTTAGAAAACTATTGAGGGCCAAAAGTTAAACACATAATTAAGTGTACAAAAGTGTGTTTATTACAAAGACATATACTTTTGACTTTGACAAGCCTTTATTGGCATATGTATATGCATATAATAGGAGATCAGGTTAAATATGGATTGGAAAATACAAATCAATCTAGGGTAAAATTGGAGCTACGGCGCAGGAAAACAGCATAAAAACAGAAAAACCTAGTTGTTACTTATCAGAATGTATAGCACTAAGGAGAAACCTTGCTACTATTTCTGTTATTTCCGTATCTGGATTATCAAGTAAAAACAGAACCTTAACATCGTCAGGAATCTCTGGGAAAAGACACATAAAAACCAAATAGGGGCCCAAATAAAGCCGCATAAAATGTTCAAAGTTACAAATACACACAGAAAAAAGGACACATTTCGGCTCACTTCTTCAAAGGTCAAATAGTACAAAATACAACACGCAACAGAGTCCCTGTGACACATGTAAGGCAATAAGCAATAAATAAAACAGGACCAAAATTGGAATGTTCCGATATGGAATTGAATGACACACCAAAAAAGTTTCTATTTCGGGCCACAAATATATCTGGCCTTGTGTCAAAAGTGGTTGTATATACTGGAACTAATATGTACCTTCCAGTTTAGGTTCCAAGCGTGCAAGTAAAATCGCCTTGTCGGGGACAATGTGCCATCGAAACCCTAGTATGCCCTTCATCTAACTTGGACAACCTGGGGAGGTAACTAAGTATGTCAGAATTTAAAAAGTTAGACAATGGTAATAGGTTAATGAGTGGTTGCCCGTGTTCAATAAATTATCGGGAGAAGAAAGCACTCCATCAAATATTCATAAGTGACCAACAGGATTAGGACTTATTGTCTTGATCCATTAAGTCTCGGTGTGTATTTCAAAGCATTTTTGCAGGCAAACTTCAGGATTCCTTAAACACTGTCTGCATAACCCAGAAAGGGCCGGGGAATGTCAGGAACTGCCTTGGGCCAAGCCAGCCTGCGGGTCACAGGGCTGCCAGAATTACAACCCATCTCCAGATGACAGAAATCACTTCCCTGGGAGAAAATGGCTGCTTCGGACGGTGGAGTCTTTGGCATCCTACCCCATTGAGGCCCGTGCCATCCCCAGACTATGTCCTCCCAGTGCTCCACCCCCCAAATCTCCAGGAATTTTCCAACGGACAGTTGAAAACACTGTGTTTAGCTCAGCCTTATCTCTTTGGACTGGCAGCGGCTCTCCAAGGT
Organism: Gekko japonicus; assembly: GCF_001447785.1. NCBI lineage: Eukaryota > Metazoa > Chordata > Lepidosauria > Squamata > Gekkonidae > Gekko > Gekko japonicus. Next base: position 1,829,152 of record NW_015167526.1, read on the forward strand.
CTCAAGGCGAGAGGGAGACTCCACCGCTGAAGATGCCAGAGACTGGACCGGGAGCCTTCCGCAAGCAAATTTCGGGCTCTCTCCCTAAGAACATAAGAGAAGCCAATGTTGGATCAGGCCAGTGGCCCATCTAGTCCAGTGGCCAAAAATACCAGGTGCCATCAGGAGGTCCAGCAGTGGGGCCAGTTGCCTCCTGGTACCGAGCCCCGTCACTTAGAACCGTCACTTAGCCCTCCTGAGCCCCATCACTTAGAACCGTCACTTAGCCCTCCTGAGCCCCATCACTTAGAACCGTCACTTAACCCTCCTGAGCCCCGTCACTTAGCCCTCCTGAGCCCCATCACTTAGAACCGTCACTTAACCCTCCTGAGCCCCGTCACTTAGCCCTCCTGAGCCCCATCACTTAGAACCGTCACTTAACCCTCCTGAGCCCCGTCACTTAGCCCTCCTGAGCCCCATCACTTAGAACCGTCACTTAACCCTCCTGAGCCCCGTCACTTAGCCCTCCTGAGCCCCATCACTTAGAACCGTCACTTAACCCTCCTGAGCCCCGTCACTTAGCCCTCCTGAGCCCCATCACTTAGAACCGTCACTTAACCCTCCTGAGCCCCGTCACTTAGCCCTCCTGAGCCCCATCACTTAGAACCGTCACTTAACCCTCCTGAGCCCCGTCACTTAGCCCTCCTGAGCCCCATCACTTAGAACCGTCACTTAACCCTCCTGAGCCCCGTCACTTAGCCCTCCTGAGCCCCATCACTTAGAACCGTCACTTAACCCTCCTGAGCCCCGTCACTTAGCCCTCCTGAGCCCCATCACTTAGAACCGTCACTTAACCCTCCTGAGCCCCGTCACTTAGCCCTCCTGAGCCCCATCACTTAGAACCGTCACTTAACCCTCCTGAGCCCCGTCACTTAGCCCTCCTGAGCCCCATCACTTAGAACCGTCACTTAACCCTCCTGAGCCCCGTCACTTAGCCCTCCTGAGCCCCATCACTTAGAACCGTCACTTAACCCTCCTGAGCCCCGTCACTTAGCCCTCCTGAGCCCCATCACTTAGAACCGTCACTTAACCCTCCTGAGCCCCGTCACTTAGCCCTCCTGAGCCCCATCACTTAGAACCGTCACTTAACCCTCCTGAGCCCCGTCACTTAGCCCTCCTGAGCCCCATCACTTAGAACCGTCACTTAACCCTCCTGAGCCCCGTCACTTAGCCCTCCTGAGCCCCATCACTTAGAACCGTCACTTAACCCTCCTGAGCCCCGTCACTTAGCCCTCCTGAGCCCCATCACTTAGAACCGTCACTTAACCCTCCTGAGCCCCGTCACTTAGCCCTCCTGAGCCCCATCACTTAGAACCGTCACTTAACCCTCCTGAGCCCCGTCACTTAGCCCTCCTGAGCCCCATCACTTAGAACCGTCACTTAACCCTCCTGAGCCCCGTCACTTAGCCCTCCTGAGCCCCATCACTTAGAACCGTCACTTAACCCTCCTGAGCCCCGTCACTTAGCCCTCCTGAGCCCCATCACTTAGAACCGTCACTTAACCCTCCTGAGCCCCGTCACTTAGCCCTCCTGAGCCCCATCACTTAGAACCGTCACTTAACCCTCCTGAGCCCCGTCACTTAGCCCTCCTGAGCCCCATCACTTAGAACCGTCACTTAACCCTCCTGAGCCCCGTCACTTAGCCCTCCTGAGCCCCATCACTTAGAACCGTCACTTAACCCTCCTGAGCCCCGTCACTTAGCCCTCCTGAGCCCCATCACTTAGAACCGTCACTTAACCCTCCTGAGCCCCGTCACTTAGCCCTCCTGAGCCCCATCACTTAGAACCGTCACTTAACCCTCCTGAGCCCCGTCACTTAGCCCTCCTGAGCCCCATCACTTAGAACCGTCACTTAACCCTCCTGAGCCCCGTCACTTAGCCCTCCTGAGCCCCATCACTTAGAACCGTCACTTAACCCTCCTGAGCCCCGTCACTTAGCCCTCCTGAGCCCCATCACTTAGAACCGTCACTTAACCCTCCTGAGCCCCGTCACTTAGCCCTCCTGAGCCCCATCACTTAGAACCGTCACTTAACCCTCCTGAGCCCCGTCACTTAGCCCTCCTGAGCCCCATCACTTAGAACCGTCACTTAACCCTCCTGAGCCCCGTCACTTAGCCCTCCTGAGCCCCATCACTTAGAACCGTCACTTAACCCTCCTGAGCCCCGTCACTTAGCCCTCCTGAGCCCCATCACTTAGAACCGTCACTTAACCCTCCTGAGCCCCGTCACTTAGCCCTCCTGAGCCCCGTCACTTAGAACCGACACTTAGCCCCCCAGAGCCCCGTCACTTAGAACCGTCACTTAGCCCTCCAGAGCCCCGTCACTTAGAACCGTCACTTAGCCCTCCTGAGCCCCATCACTTAGAACCGTCACTTAGCCCTCCTGAGCCCCGTCACTTAGAACCGTCACTTAGCCCTCCTGAGCCCCGTCACTTAGAACCGTCACTTAGCCCTCCTGAGCCCCGTCACTTAGAACCGTCACTTAGCCCTCCTGAGCCCCGTCATTTAGAATGCCTGCCAAGAGAGCCTGGAAAGGAGCAGACAGGTGGGGGCCCAGCCAGTGACAGCGGCACTCTTT
>NW_015167526.1:1831791-1859031 GCF_001447785.1 Gekko japonicus
TTTCCCGGCAGCACAGCCTGGGGAGGAGCTGGCCCCCCTTGCCTGACTCACCCACTGGGTGACTTCTTGTCACAGTTCCCAGTCAGGCTCCCATCTTTCAGCCATCAGAGAAGAGGTCACAAGGCTACTGGCTTGGCTTCCTCTCTCCCCCCTGGCCTGGCAGCATCTGTGTGAGCCTCTGGACACAGCCGGGAACTACCGTTCCCTGGTGGGCTTTGGAAAGCCCGGCTTGGCCTACCAGACTTGGCTAGCCACATGGATTGCCAGCCTCCAGGCGGGGTCTGGAGATCTGGGTTTACAGCTTATCTCCAGACGACAGAGATCAGTTCCCTCGGAGAAAAGGGCTGCTTTGGAGGTCTCTGCCCTCTCCAGGATTAAAAAAACAAAACCCATCTCCAGGAATTTCCCAACATGGAGCTGGCGACCCTAGAACCCGCAGGGAGTGGCTAATCCATGCTGCCACAAAAATTAAAAGCAGAAGAAGAAGAGGAGGAGGAGGAGGAGGAGTTGGGATTTATACCCCACCCTTTACTCAGATCTTAGTCTGGATAGGCCCACGTCAGCCATGTCTTTGTGGATGGGAAGCTCTCTGTTTTCAATGATCTTTCTATATTCACGAAGAAGAGCATCTTGTCTTTGGAGATGAGGGGGAGTGATGTGGCACAATGTGGGTAGCCAACAGGTTGGAGTGGGTTTAATATATCTGCTGATGGTTCTCATTATTGTGCTGTTGAGTTGGACATCAAGTATGTGGACATGGGGGCTGTTGAGCCACACTGAAGCACCATATTCCACAGTACTATACACCAACCCCAAAGCTGAGCATCTAAATGTTGTAGCAGACGCACCCCAAGTTGTACCACTTAATTTTTGGAGAATATTGTTTCGTGTACGTATTTTCGATGCTACGTTGGTAAGATAGGGTTTCTAGCTCAAGGTCCTGTCCAGGGTAATGCCAAGGCACTTAGGTGTATGGCTGCGTGTAAGTCGGGTGCCATTAAGGTAGACATTCAATCAGGCAAGATTGTTATTGAGATGGAAACAGGAGCATACTCTTTCCTGGACTTGCGATAGGCCGCCATTTACAGTAGTAGTCAACCAAAATTTCAAGGTCCCTAGTCAGTATTTCCTCAGTCCTTTTGATTGATTTTGTGCCTTACTGCAATCGCCATGTCATCAGTGTAAGCAAACTTCCTGGATATTGTCTTGGGAACATCTGAGATGTACAGATTGAAAAGAACTGGAGCGAGGACCGAGCCCTGGGATAGACCGTTATTCAGTTTCTTCTGCTTGCTGATTGACTGGCCCATAATTACTTGGAAAGTTCTATTGCTCAGCATGTTATTTAAGAGTCGAAAGAATGTTCTGCAGGGGAAAACTTGTTAAGCTCAGCTTTACAACTTTGCTGTGTTAGAATGTGCACTTGCACTGGCTATGGTCCAAACCAGGTCTTGGAGATGAATCCTGGCAAGCCCTGCCTCAAATTGAGCCTCTGTGATAAATAAACTTTGCAAAAGAGCTTTGGTTCGCAAGACGTCAGTGGTGGGAATGACAGATTTCCACCTCCTGAAGTTTCAGCCAATTAATGTCCATTCCCGATGAGCTTGCCAGGTTAATTCAGCTTTGAACAAGGCAGGAGATAAGCATCCTACTCAGCAGTCCTCAAAATTTTCCACCTTTCGACTTGCACAGAAGGTCAGCTGAGTGGTCCAATTAATCTCCCCTACCCCACCCCACCTCCACAGTCTCCAAGTTGGATGGAGCCAGACCCAGCTGAGTGTAGAGTACCACAATGTCCTTCCCTGCAGTTGATGGGGAGGGGCTGTGGCTCAGTGGAAGAGCCTCTGCTTGGCAGGCAGACGGTCCCAAGTACAATCCCCCACATCTCCAGTTTTCAAACCAGCATCAATCACAAGCAGCCCATCTGAGCCATTAAAATGTGGACATCTCAGCAGCAATACCCATAAAAATCCACTAACTTCCTTAAAGAACAAAGTTTGAGTCCAGTGGCACCTTTAAGACCAACAAAATCTTACTCAAGGTATAAGCTTTCGCGTGCAAGGACACTCCTCGGTGCCCTCACAGTGGCATGGTTTTAAAAGCTCGCATGGCTTTAAAAGAGGCAGATTCACAGAAGAAGACAGATCTATAAATGGCTATTAACTATGACAGCTAAATGGAGCCTCCATACACAGATGCAATGTACCTCTGAATACCAGATGCTGGGGACAGGCAACAGGGAAGAGATGCTGTCTTTGTCTGGGTTTCCCAGAGGGCATAAGAACATCAGAGAAGCCAGTGTTGGATCAGGCCAGTGGCCCATCCAGTCCAACACTCTGGGTCACACAGTGGCCAAAAACACCAGGGGCCCTCATGAGGTCCAGCAGTGGGGCCAAGACACCAGAAGCCCCCCACACACACACTGTTGCCCCTCCCCAAGCACCAAGAATACAGAGCATCCCTTGCCCCAGCCTGAGAGTTCCTATAAGAACATAAGAGAAGCCAATGTTGGATCAGGCCAATGGCCCATCCAGTCCAACACTCTGGGTCACAGAGTGGCCAAAAATGCCAGGGGCCATCAGGAGGTCCAGCAGTGTAGCCAGGACACTAGAAGCCCTCCCACTGTTGCCCCCCTCAAACACCAAGAATACAGAGCATCCCATGCCCCAGACTGAGAGTTCCTATAAGAACATAAGAGAAGCCAATGTTGGATCAGGCCAGTGGCCCATCCAATCCACCACTCTGTCACACAGTGGCCAAAAATACCAGATGCCATCAGGAGGTCCAGCAGTGAGGCCAAGACACCAGAAGCCCCCCCACTGTTGCCCCCCCCCAAGCTCCAAGAATACAGAGCATCTCTTGCCCCAGACTGAGAGTTTCTATAAGAACATAAGAGAAGCCCATGTTGGATCAGGCCAGTGGCCCATCCAGTCCAACACTCTGTCACACAGTGGCCAAAAATACCAGGTGCCATCAGGAGGTCCAGCAGTGGGGCCAGGACACTAGGAGCCCTCGCACTGTTGCCCCCCCGCTGAAGCACCAACAGAGCACCACTTGCCCCAGCCTGAGAGTTCCTATCTATACCTTGTGGCTAATAGCCACCGATGAACCTCTGTTCCAGATGTTTATCCAATTCCCTCTTATAAGAACATAAGAGAAGCCAATGTTGGATCAGGCCAGTGGCTCATCCAGTCCAACACTCTGTCACATAGTGGCCAAAAATACCAGGTGCCATCAGGAGGTCCAGCAGTGGGGCCAGGACACCAGGAGCCCTCCCGCTATTGACCCCACCCATCTAGAGGGTCCTACACTGTAAGCAAGAGGCTGGATAACATGGACCTTTGGCTCAATCCAGTGGTGCTCTGTTTGTGTTCTCTTTGCCCAATGGCGTCTCCACCACTATTGCTGTGAACGACTGGGCTTGATCTTAAATTTTTGTTATGCCTACACCAAAATTAATGTTGACATTTCAACATCAGCAGTTCCTTCCTAGTGAAGGGAGAGCAATTTCTCAAATGTCTCGGGGGAGGTCAAGAGAGGGAAGGCAGCAACCCAAATTCCCGACACATCAGAGAATCTTTTTCAGCTTCTGCCAGTGGGTGCACTTTCAGAAATTAAAGGGGGGGGCAGCCCACTGTAGCACATCCACCAATCACTCGGTATGCCGATGCTGCTTTTCCCGCTGGGAGCAGAACATGTGGCGCACGGGGATTATTCACTCTGAATATTGGGAAGCAAAAAGGAATTATAATCCGCCCGTGAGCTCCAGGCCAGCCCGCCTCCCGACAAGGGTTCTGCCCCTGCCCGCGGTTGATTTACTAGGATCTCCTTCCCGAATGCATTTCTTATTGGCACGATGTGTGTCCGGTATTGCAGCAATATCACTGAGCTGCCCACACAGGCAAGTTTTGCTGCTCACAGCCTGAAAGGGTGACTGCATCTATGAATTCTTCCCCACAGGTAGAACCTCACCTTGCCGCCTCTCACCTCTGATGCAAATCTGATGTAAAATTGAGAGGGTGCAGAAGAGAGCGACAAGGATGATCGGGGGCCTGGAGACTGAGCCCTACGAGGAAAGGCTGGGGGGGACTTGGGAATGTTTAGTCTGGAGAAGAGGAGATCGAGGGGGGACATGATTGCTCTCGGGCTCTTTTTGTAGCAGGAGCTCCTTTGCATATTAGGCCACACACCCCTAATGTAGCCAATCCTCCAAGAGCTTACAGAGCTCTTCTTACAGGAGCTACTGTAAGCTCTTGGAGGATTGGCTACATTAGGGGTGTGTCGCTTAATATGCAAATGAGTACCTGCTACAAAAAGAGCCCTAACTGTCATTTGGAGGAGGAGGGCAAGGAGCTGTTCCAGTTGGCAGCAGAGGACAGGACCCGAAGCAACGGGTTTAAATTGCATGCAGAAAGGTATTGGCTGGATATTAGGAAACACTTTTTCACGGTCAGGGTGGTTCAAAGGTGGAATCAGCTGCCTAGGGAGGTGGTGAGCTCCCCTTCCCTGACAGCTTTCATGAAGAGGCTGGAATGAATATTTGTCAGAGATGCTTGAGGCTGGTCCTGCATTGGGCACGGGGTTGGACTAGATGGTCCGTATGGCCCCTTCCAACTCTTATGATTCTATGAATGTTTCCCGGTGGAGTTTGCTGAGGTTCCGCTTGAGCTGCCTTGGACTGCACAGGAGCCAGGGCTGTCTGCTCCCTGGAGCTCCTCTTCCCCAGTCCTGCTTCCCAGAAGCCTTTGAGCTGGAGGTTGAACCCAGGACCTACCACACGGAAACCAGGTGCTCCAACCCCACGCCGTGGCCACTCACTAAAATCACATGAACAAGCTGCCCTGTACTGAGTCACACCATTCATCTCTCCAACGTTGTCCTCTCTGGCGGGCAGCCGCTCTCCAAAAGAACACATGGAGCTGCCTTATACTGAACCAGACCATCAGTCAGCGTTTCCTACTCATACTGGCAGCGGCTCTCCAGGGTCTCAGGCGGAGGCCTTTCACACCACGTCCTGCCTGGTCCTTTTAACTGGAGATGCCGGGGATTGAACCTGGGGCCTTCTGCATGCCGAGCAGACGCTCTGCCACTGAGCCACAAATGCTCCTTCCAGACTACTGTGACCTGAAATCCTCTAACTGGGGAATAAGTCCAGGCAGTGTTCCCTCTAAACTGAGTGAGTGTGAGCCAGCTCACAGTTTTTTAGCCTCCAGCTCACACATTTTTGCCTTAGCTCAGGAAGGAGGGCTCCAGAGCAAACTAATTGATGTGGCAGCCCAATCGCTCACTCGCAACTTTAATGCCAGCAGCTCACAAAGTAGAATTTTTGCTCACACGACTCCACAGCTTAAAGGGGGTATTGAATCCCAGGACTTTTGTTTGCAAGCAACAGCCCTCAAGAAAGCAAGCTATTCCCGTGCAAAGACCGACTAGCCTGCCGCCTGCACCATTTAACCCACTCACAGGATGCTCTGAACTTTAGGAAGAGGTTCCCCTCCGATTTTCAACTTTGGGCCAATGCCATCTTTTGCATTCCCATGATAACTCTGTATCAAGACCTCAGGACTGTACAGGTGGCCGGTGGCTCTCCCGTCACTGACCGACTAGGCTGCACCAGAGCCTAAAAGGAGATTCTGTTTGCAAAATAGGCGAGTACGGCACACAGCCTAATAAACGGTCCCGCGCGAGCAGAGTTCCATGACATTTGCAAACGTGGTGTCTTGAGAGCAACGTGTGTCCGTGTTTGTTGCAGCCCCTCACACAGTTCCCCATTCAAGAACACTCCCACAGCCTCCCCCTCTCCCCAGGCAGCCTGGCAACGACCCTGAGATGCTTTGCAGGTCGGCTGGCTCACAGGCAGGGGCGGATTAACCATGAAGCAGACTAGGCACGTGCTTAGGGCACCAGGGCCAAAGGGGGCGCCACAAAGTTGGGAAAAGGGTGAAAAGAACTTTATGTAGCCCAAGCTTGGCTTAGTTTGTACAGTCTATCGTGTTCTCCTATGAATACATTTTTGTATTGCTGCAACCTGCATTGTCTATCTGGTCAGACAGGACAACAGCTAAAATGGACTGGGTCAGTGTGGAAAGGAGGGGGGGGCACCAAGATTGGTCAGTGCTATGGGCACCAGTGAACCTTAATCCGCCCCTGCTCACAGGAGTCACCTGCAGCTCCTTGGTCTTAAGCTACCTTTCTGCAGGGCCCCCATTTCCTCCGACTGACCGCTAACTGTGCCAGATGTTTATGAAAAGCAGGAGAAATGTATACACAGAGAGAGAGAGAGAGAGAGAGAGAGAGAGAGAGACAAGCACACACACATGCCTGCTGTGGTGACCTGGTCTTCATCAGGCCATGTTCCCCAGCTGTGATTCCAGGGACACGTCTGAAACCGGAGGGGGTGCCCTGGAGAACTCTCTCTCTCTCTGCCCAGTCACTCGCTCTACAGGAAGGCAGCGGCATCACAAGAGTGACAGTCAGCTTGCGACATCCTCGCCAGCTCAAGGCTACCGGCAAAATTCGGACTGTGCTGGAACGAACTGCAAATCCAGGAAAGGAAACCCCTTTCTGCTCCAGTGGAACAGAGAGCTCCTTCCAAGGCGAGCCCTCCCCCCCCCGCGAGCTCCGGCGAGAGGACGCATTCCCCCTATCTTTTAAAAACCGACGGGCGCCTTGGAGAGTCTGTCCTGTTTCATAATTACGAGTATAGTTGGAACCAAGGGTGGTCACGATTGACGACAGCTAGCACAAGTAGTGTGAGTCGGGCGCACCATGCGCCCGACTCACACTACTTGTGCTAGCTGTCGTCAATCGTGACCACCCTTGGTTCCAACTATACTCGTAATTATGAAACAGGACAGACTCTCCAAGGCGCCCGTCGGTTTTTAAAAGATAGGGGGAATGCGTCCTCTCGCCGTGCCTTCGCCACCCCAGTCCCAAGCCCAAAGGGTAGGCAGGGGGCCATAATTCTGAGTCTGCCATACGTCCGTGGTCCTAAGTTACCCAAGCATATATTTAATTGTAAAAGTTCATCTGCCAAGCTTATGTCTCCCAATATCCCCGGGGGCAAAGCTGAGGCCAGTCATTGTTTCGTCAGATCCAGAAGCCCTCTTTTTTTCATCCTTCTGGCACCAAGCATCTCTGCGAGCTCTGACGATCCAGCACAGGGTATCCCCTTCAGAACCCTTTCCCCTAACCGAAACGCATCGCTCCCGTTTATTCCTCCCACCGTTCAAGATTCCGTCATCCCCCGCAGGAGTCGAGAAGCCCATTATCGGGAGAAGACACCCTGCCATCCTTCGGGCAATCCACCCACCACCTCCTCCTCCGTGCTAGTCTCCTTCGGCACAGAGCAAGACCCGCAAAAGCGATGCTGATTGACAACGGTTGATGAAGGGGTCACACAGCTCTAACCCTTTGGCCAGGAGTCAAGACCTAGACAAAATGCTACAGACTCCGAGCCCTCTGCACTAGGACGGAACTTTGGCCCTCGGCCCTCCCGGCTAGGCCACTTCTGGGCCTCGGGGCAAAGGGCCAAGGTCCTGATGCTAGCAATCATCCCCCCCACCCTTTGGCCCCTCTTACCCAAGGGCTGGAGCCTTCCCGAAGTCCTCAGAGACTGAAGCGCCGCCTTCGTCTCGACTCCAGGGCCCCCGACTCGCACGGGAGCTTGGGCAGAGGGGGCAGCATCCTCAAGCGACCTCCTGGTGTGACCCGAGTTGTGCCAGTTCAGACTCTTCTCCACGACGGCTCGATCAGGAGGAGACGTTCTCGGTGGTCTGCCAGAGGGCTGAGCTAACCTGGGCTGTCAGAGCACCCCCTCCCTTCCCAGATGCAGCTGTTCCGGGCAAGAGGGAGGCTCAGAATCCCAGGCACTGCAGAGACCCCCTCACTCACTGGAGCCACGCGCCGGCTGCTGCTTCGTGCATCCGCTACCCGTCCAGGGATTCCTGCTTGCCAGGAGAGATGGTCTGCATCACCACTGGCTCCTTGGCTGCCACCAGCCCGGGAAGGAAGGAAGGAAGGATGGTCACCAAGTCCTGTTCTGCAGGGGCAATTGCAGCCCCTGAAGTGGCTCAGAACTGCGGTGAGATGGTTTTCTGGGCTGCCTCACTTAACATCTCTGCCCGGCTGGCGCTCTCTCTCTCGCTCTCTCTCTCTCGCTCACTGCCGCTCCTGCTGTAGCTCCAGCGAGCAATGTTCTATTTGCAGGCCTCTAGCACTGCCTGCTGCTTAACTCCTTAACTGCCACTGCTGCCACTTTGCCGGCTCCATCCAGCAGTCAGTTTCTCTTTGGGTGCCAAAGCCGTTCGTGCGGAGATGGTCGCCCACGACAAGCAGGCATCGGTCCTTGGTTGCAAAAGTCAACAGCACGTCTCGCCTGAACGACAGCCTGGAACTCATCAAGTCAAGAAAGAGTTTAAAATAAAAACTAAATATTATTGTCTTTTCCAATACAAGGAGCGTAAACAGTGCTTTGCAGAAGGGATGAAAGAGAGGATAGATAGACAGATGATAGATGATGATGAAGATGATGAAGATGATGAAGATGGATAGATGGATAGATGGATGGATGGATGGATGGATGGATGGATAGATAGATGATAGATAGATAGATAGATAGATAGATAGATAGATAGATAGATAGATAGATAGATAGATAGATAGATAGATAGATAGATAGATAGATAGATAGATAGATAGATAGATAGATAGATAGATAGATAGATAGATAGATAGATAGATAGATAGATAGATAGATAGATAGATAGATAGATAGATAGATAGATAGATAGATAGATAGATAGATAGATAGATAGATAGATAGATAGATAGATAGATAGATAGATAGATAGATAGATAGATAGATAGATAGATAGATAGATAGATAGATAGATGATAGTACAAGAGGGTCTTTAGCAGGAAAGGAAGGCCCTTTGCATGTAGGAGGGAGAATGCCACCATTTACAGAACATACCTGCAGAATTCAACCCTACCTTTGCTTTGAGGATGAGGGCTGAGAGGTTAAGTGGTTAAACCAGGGGTCCCCAATCTTTTTGAGCCTGCAGGCACCTTTAAATTCTGAAACAGCATATCAGGTGCATCCACAAAAAAGGCTGCCACCCAATGGCAGGCATCAGGAAAGGTGTCTGTGGGTGCCATGGATTAAACCCAGGGATCACTGTGTTAAACCAAAGGTCCCTTAGAAAAGCTGGAGATGCAGAATTCCTGATTGCTGAATAGCTCTTGGAAGTGGGGAAAATCTTGGGGGAAAGAATGGTGGTGCAGTCCGCCAGGGAGAGAGGAAAGGAATCTGCAAGGTCCACATTCCAGGCTCTGCCTCTGCCACCGATTTTTTTTCAGGCCTCGGTCACGTCATCATCTCACAGCCTCAGTTTCCCATCCACAAAATGGGAATCAAAGCGACAATGTGATCAATGTTAAAAAAAAAAAGTTGGTGGTGAATGTTGCCATGTATCAGTCACTAGGATTACAGGAGGTGGGGAAAGGAAACTGTTGATACCCGCTGATAACTCTCACGGCCAAAGGAATTCCTCCCAATAAATGACCAAATTCCATCTTTGTTTTCAGAAGGGGTACACGTCCAAGCAAGCCTGCGATCAATTGTCTGGGCAAGGCCAAATCTGGGCCATGGGAGACTATGCCTTAGCTGGGGCCCACAGACATTCTGCTATGGTCAGGCCTCACCTGGAGTCCTGTGTCCAGTTTTGGGCACCACATTTTAGGAAGAATGTTGACAAGCTCGAGCGTGTCCAGAAGAGGGCAACCAGGATGGTGAGAGGGTTAGAACGTGCTTTTCACTTTGGAGGAAGCTTTGAGATCACTAAGAGAGACTTTTTGCAGCGTTCATTGAAAAATTTGGATAAATATTTTGGTATTTGGCAACCTTCTGCTTGGAAATATCTGTTGAACTCCCTGAGGAAGACACTGAAACAGGAGGATATCTGGACCTCTGTTGGAGGGAGACTGAGCACTGATTCAAAATAGACTTAAAGGAGTCCTCCCTCTTAAAACTTTTGTATAATTAAGGAGGACTGATATTAATAAAGGGGTTGTGCAATATCTTTTGTGATATACTAAGAGATGATACTTAGATGTTTTGATATATGATTCTTTCTATGTATTAAGGCTTATATGATGAATAATATATGGTGAATAAATTGTAAAAATATAAAACAAAAATATATTAAAATTATTTGAGATATTTTAGAATCGTCTGTAGCACGGTATTTGCTGGCTTTTGGTATTTCCCTCCTGGAGGCTGGCACAGATTCAAACCAGTAGCCTCCTAGCATTTGTAGCTTGTTCTCTCGAGATGCCTACGCACCCATCAGTTCAGCTCACAGTCTATTTCCCGGTTGTCAGCAGGGAACGGATTTTTCGTCGATCGTTCGGCTGGTCGCAAAGAGTTCGAGCGTGTTCGTTGGGTTATACTTTGTGTAGACAGAGAGCGCAGAGCAGTGCAATTGGCAGTGTTCCGTTCATGCACACTCTCACACCGCCTGATGAGAGTCCTGCCGTCCCCCTCCCGCACAGCCCTGTTGCCGCGGCGCTTTCCTGTGCAGCCAGTCCAGAAATCAACAGTGAGCGAACCAAGTCTGTCTCATCAGCATTTTTTTCACGCATGCACATTTTCACACAGCCTTATGGGAGTTGTAGTTCTTCCCTCACATCGTTTAATGACCTGGCCTGATCGTCCATGACCCCATTTCACCTACTGAGCACATGCCAACCCCGCCCCCGCCCACCAGGGAAATGAAATTCCACCACACCAAAGCAAGAAAACTCCACTGCCATGGCAACTGTGCAGTCGCAAAGGCCTCTGACAACCTGTTGAGGCAGATAGCAGGCAGGCAAACATTAGGGGTGACAACTCCGGGTTGGGAATTCCTGGCGGTTTGGGGGTGGAGCTCAGGAGAGGGAAGCAGGGGGACCTTAGCAGGGTATAATGCTATGAGTGCACCCTCCAAAGCGGCCATTTTCTTTAGGAGAACCGATCTCTGTCATTTGAAGATCAGTTGTCATTCCGGGAACTCTCCAGCCCCACCCTGGTGAATGGCAACCCTAGCAAACAAAGCGTCTATCTGGCTCACGGATCATTGTGGCTGCTGAGGATAATGTGTACCGCTATCAAATACGTTCACTGCACACTTCGTCGCATCTCTGTTTGCACCAGCTCTCGAGAACGGCATCGTTGTCATGCCCTGGATCTTCCGACGGCTTCCGGTTGTCCTTACAGTACTCAAAGGCCCGTCTGGTCCAGCATTCCAACTGGCAGCCAAAACTTCTCAAAATAGATAAATGCAACAGTCCCCCTCTGCTAGGGGCCGCAGTGGCTCAGAGGTTAAGATGCTGAGCCGCAGACCGGAAGGTCTGTAGTTCGGCAGTTCGAGACCCGAGGGCCCCGTGACCGAGTGAGCTCCCGTCTCTGGCCCCAGCTCCTGCCAACCTAGCAGTTTGAAAGCAAGAAGTTGCAAGTAGATAAATAGCTACCGCTTCAGTGGGAAGCTAACAGCGTTCCATGCGCCTCGGCGTTTAGTCATGCCGGCCAAATGACCACGGAAACGTCTTCAGACAGTGCTGAGCAAGGGAAACCTTTACCTTTTACCCCCTCGGCTATCTACAGCTCCCTTCCTCCGCTGTTCCTTGGTGGTCTATTGCTGCTGAACATGGAGCAGACAAAGAGTCTATTGAGTGTCCTTTGCTAGGGATGGCAGATCCAGGCTTGAAAATTACTGGAGATTTGGAGGGGGGAGCCTGAGGAAGGTGGGGTTGGGGGAGGGACTCCAGTGGTTGGCTTGCCAACCCTCCAGGTGGTGGCTGGAGATCTCCTGGGATTACAAATTATCTCCAGGCGACAGAGATAAGTCCACCTGGAGAAAATGGCCACTGAAGAAGAAGAAGAAGAAGAAGAAGAAGAAAAGGAGGAGGAGGAGGAGGAGGAGGAGGAGGAGGAGATTGGATTTCTACCCCGCCCTTCACTACCCAGAGGTGTCTCAGAGCGGCTTACAAACGCCTTTCTCTCCCCCTCCCCACAACAGACACCCTGTGAGGTAGAAGAAGAAGAGGAGGAGGAGATTGGATTTATACCCCGCCCTTCACTACACAAAGGTGTCTCAGAGTGGCTTACAAACTCCTTTCCCTCCCCCTCCCCACAACAGACACCCTGTGAGGTAGGTGGGGCTGAGAGGGCTCTTGACAGAAACGGCTCTTTTTCAAGAACAGCTCTTGTCAGAATTATGGCTTGCCTAAGATCATCCAGCCAGGTGCGAGTGGAGGCGTGGGGAATCAAACCCGGTTCTCCCAGATTAGAATCGGCTCACTTTTAACCTCTACACCAAACTGGCTCTGGAAGGTGGTGGTGCAGGCTGTTAATGCAGCCTGCCTTAACATCTGGCCGAACATCTGTTCGAGCCCCACCGTGGCCGGAGTGAGCTCCCGGCCGACATCCCAGCTCCCGCCCACCCAGCGGTTCAAAAGCCCGTTAAAGGGCGAGTAGATGAATGGGAACCTACCCTTAGTAGGGTAGGGGCACCCCCCTCGTCCGAGGTGTGTGGTGTGCGGCGGCGGCAGCGGCAAAAGAACAACAACAATGGCGGCGGCGGATTCTGGCGGCAGAGACGAGGCGGCGCGGCGGAACATCGAGAGTGATCCCTGGTGGCCTGCAGAGTTCCAGCAGAAAGCGGCCGGCGCGAGCAGCAGGAGGCGTGGATGACGTCATCTCCCGGCGCGGCGGAGCCTATCGGACAGAGCCAAGGCCGGAGAGGGACGAACTCACGCGCCGAGACAGCTGCCTTGCTGAAAGAACCGCGCTGGAGAGAGGAGCATCCTGCCGACCGAAGGACCCGAGGAAGCCGGAAGCCGGAGATCAGAAGAAAGAGCCACCACCACCGGGGTGCTAGGTAGGCTGACCCAACCCCTGAGAATGTGCCCATAGTTAGGGAACCACACCAGTGATTAGCACTACAAGTTGTAAACCGCCCAGAGACCCCCATTGGGGGGGTTAGGGCGGTATATAAATCGAAGGTTAAATAAATAAATAAATTATGCCCCATTGAAATCCCTCCTCTCCCCAAACCCTGTTCTCCTCAGGCTCCATCCCCAAAATCTTGTGGAATTTCCCAGTCCAGAGCTGGCAACCCTATCAGTGGGATATAATGCCATAAAGGCCACCCTCCAAACCAGCCATTTTCTCCAGGGGAACTGATCTTCGTCACCTGGAATAATAATTATAATCCTATGGCATTGTGTGTAGTAGAGCCGGGAGATCGGAAGTCTGCCTGGCAGCCACACGTTCTAGCTCTTTTAGCATTATGCACCTCTAGGTGGTGAGCTAGACTTGTTTTTGAGGCTGAGAGAGCGCTGAAAGAGGTGTGACTGACCCAAGGCTTCATGTGCAGGAGTGCGGAATTGTACCTGGTTCTCCAGATCAGTCCGTCACTCTTAAACACGACACCACGCTGCTCTCTCTGTTGCCTGGAGAGCAGTTGGAATTCCGGGAGATCTCTAGTCTCCACCCGAAGGTTGTCAATCCAAGGCCCCGTTCACACAGAGGATCTGCCGCGCTAAAGGCACGAATGTCAGGCGGATTTTCGGGGCGCGATCACACCGCGATCATATCTGGGAAGCGTAGCTGAAGATGCGCAGTAAAAAAATACTGCGGAAAGTGCACTAGTATCCAGAAAACGTGGGGCAGGTGCAGGTGTCTGATCGCGGGAGCGACCGTCCAGGTCCCATCGCAAACCGGATGTTTTTCGTAAGTGCATGCGCACAAACACGTAACTGAAATCAGTGCTGCCCCGCAAAACTGCGCATGCGCACAAACACGAAACGCTTGCCGCGCCACTTCTTTGCCAGGCTTCAGCATCACCGTGTGATCGCCAGCTAACAGCCTAAGCGCGAAGACTCGGGGGACCGTCTGATCGGGCTACCGCGCTTTATTTTGTTCCAGGGAAAACAGTCACGCCTCCCCCCATCCCGCATTATCTGGCCCATGTGACCGGGGCCCTAGTTCTTTTCCAACAATGGCCAACCCAACCCTCTACCTCTGGGAAGTCTACCAGCAGAGCATGAAGACAACCGTCCCCTCTCCTCCCAGCACCCAGTATTCCAAGACAGCCTGGATGCTGAACTAGAAAGATCCCGTGGTGATCCTTCCCTTCTCGTGCAACAATGGTGTCCAGCCAATTCCTGCTTCCCCTTGCCCTTCTGTTCTGCTTTACGGCCCTTCATTCATTCATTCATTCATTCATTCATTTATTTATTTATTAAACTTTTATCCTTCCCTCCCCGCTGTGGCAGGCTCCGGGCAGCTCACAATACATACTAATAGAGTCTAGTCATGCTGATCTGAAAACGGAGCAGCCAATATCAATATCATCATGCCCCTATATAAATCAGTGGTGCGACCTCATTTGGAATACTGTGTGCAGTTCTGGTCACCACACCTTAAAAAGGATATTATCGCATTGGGAAAAGTGCAGAAAAGGGCAACGAGAATGATAAAAGGGTTGGAACACTTTCCCTATGAAGAAAGGTTAAAGCGCTTGGGGCTCTTTAGCCTGGAGAAACGATGGCTGAGGGGTGACATGATCGAGGTTTACAAGATTCTGCATGGGATAGAGCAGGCAGAGAAAGAGGTACTTTTCTCCCTTTCTCACAATCCAAGAACTCATGGCCACTCAATGAAATTGCTGAGCGGTCAGGTTAGAACAGATAAAAGGAAGTCCTTCTTCACCCAAAGGGTGATTAACACTTGGAATTCACTGCTGCAGGAGGTGGTGGCAGCTACAAGCATGGAGAGCTTCAAGAGAGAATTAGATAAGCATATGGAGCAGAGGTCCATCAGTGGCTATTAGACACAAGGTGTGGATAGGGACTCTGGAGCAGGTGATGCTCTGCATTCTTGGTGCTTGGGGGGGGCAAGAGTGGGAGGGCTTCTAGTGTCCTGGCCCCAATGCTGGACCTCCTGATGGCCCCTGGTATTTTTGACCCCTGTGTGACACAGAGTATTGGACTGGATGGGCCTTTGTCTTGATCCAACATTGGCTTCTCTTATGTTCTTACTTATACATTAAAACTCCAAGATATATTAAAAGCAGAATTCAGTTAAGATTACAGAATACAAAACCAAAGCTACACAGAATATAAATCTGATGACAGATGGCAGCGTTCCCTCAACATTTGGATGGTCACCTACCCCTAATCCAGGCTGTTGGTCATCAAGTTGGTGATGACGTTGGTGGTAGGGCCAGGGCCATGATGTTAAAGGCGGCCCCTTAGTTGAAAGCCTGGTGGAAGAGCTCCGTTTTACAGGCCATGCGGAACTGCAGGAGGTCCCGCAGGGCCCTGATGTCCTCCAGGAGCTCATTCCACCAGTAAGGGGCCACCACAGAGAAGGCCCTGGCCCTCGTTGCGGCCAGCCTGGCTTCCTTGGGGCCCGGGAGAGCCAGGCGATATTGGGATCCCGATCTTAGTGCTCTCTGGGGGACATATGGGGAAAGGTGGTCCCTTAGGTAAGTAGGTCCCTGGCCATATAGGTATGTAGGTCCCTGCCTTTCTGCTCCATCATTTAATTACCAGGGCTCTCTCTCTCTCTCTCTCTCTCTGTCCTTCTGCTTAGAAAGAGTTTGTTTGCAGCAAAACTGGAGGGGACATTCGCAAAATATTTCTATCCCCCCCCCCCCCGTTCCCAAAAGTGCTTTTTGTTTTTTTTCAGTGTCCTGCAGAAAGGGAGAAGGAGACCATTTATAAAGACAGAATTCCTCCAATAGAGATCATTGGGACCACAGAATCAAACGCCTGTCCGGGCCCTCCGCAGCAGAGGGGTGACTTTCATGCTTTAACAACCCTTACAAATCACGTTTTCGCTGCCTGCCTTGTTTTCCCGGTGATAAATCTACTTCTCCTTCTTTCTTTTTTTTGCCTTACACTTAGAATTGGTGTTTTTGAAGTTCCTCTGTTAGGAACGACGCAGAAGAGGAGACACTGGCGGTCTGATCCAGGCTGCCAGGCATTCTGCAAGTCTACACAAACAGAAAGCATACAGATATTGACTCCTGGCACAGGCTCCCGCCTCTGGAGAGACACAGCAGTCATTCCTTTTAATTGTACAATTCTAGCCCTTAAGACTCCAAAGATAGACTTCAAAACCCATGGATGCCTGGCAAAATCTCCAAAGCCCAATTTCTTTTGAATGGTTTTTACATGTGATAATTTTAGGCATTCATGAAGCTCCCTGTGTCCAGGAGCAAGTCCTCCCCTGGGGCTCAGTCGAAGGATGCCAACTATTAGTTGGGAAATTCCTGGAGATCTGAAGGTGATGGTTGGGAAGGCAGGGTTGGGGGGGAAGAAGGCCCTCAGTGGGGTACAATGCCATAGCGTTCTCCCACCAAAGCAGCCATTTTTCTCCAGGGGAACCGATCTCTGTAGTCTGGAGATGGGCTGTAATTCTGGGGGGTCCCCAGGTCCCACCCAATGCTCCCTCTAAGCCGTGGAGTCGTGTGAGCAAAAAATCTAAGGGCGTTGAAAGCTGTAAGCGAGCCATTTGGCTGCTGCATCAATTCGTTTGCTCTGGAGCCCTCCTTCCTGAGCGAAGACAAAAATCTGTGAGCCGGAGCTAGCTCACACTGACTCAGCTTAGAGGGAACACTGGTCCCGCCTGGAGGTTGGCAACCCTACCACAATCCAGCTTCCTCTTTCTCTCCCCTCCCCCAGAAACAAACAAATTAAGTGAAAATCAATTTGTTTCTCATTTCATGGAAGAGTTCTCCTTTAAGAGCTGCCACCGACCTAGCAAAAGAACACATTTCCTCTTTAGCTACCACTCTTCACCTTCCCTGTCACTCTCAGCCTCGGGGGTGGCACCCCTGGTCCCAGGCACTCTTCCTTCAAGGCCAAGAGAGGTATCCTCCCACAGCTGGGGTCAGCATCCTTCAGGTGGGGTTTCCAGATATCCTGGAATTACAACAGACAACAGAGATCAGTTCCCCTGGAGAGAACAGCATCTTCAGACGGCAGAGCCTATGGCACGCTGAGCGAGCTGCCTTAACTCACGCCCCTCCCCAAACCATGCTCACCCCCAAATCTCCACAAATTCCTCATCCTGGAGTTCGCATCCCCTCCCGTAGCCCAAGGCAGCTCTCCGGGCTGGGAATAGGTTTGCACCTGGCCTACAGGCTCCTGAAGCCGAAGCTCAAATACTTTGGCCGCCCAATGAGAAGGGAGCACTCACTAGAGAAGACCCTGATGCTGGGAAAGATAGAAGGTCAAAGAAGAAGGGCACGGCAAAGGATGAGATGGTAAGAACGTAAGAACATCAGAGAAGCCAATGTTGGATCAGGCCAATGGCCCATCTCGTTCAACACTCTGTCACACAGTGGCCAGAAATACCAGGTGCCATCAGGAGGTCCAGCAGTGGGGCCAGGACACTAGAAGCCCTCCCACTGTTGCCACCACCACCCCCAGGCACCAAGGATACGGAGCATCCCTTGCCCCAGACTGAGAGTTCCTGTCTATACCTTGTGGCTCATAGCCACTGATGGACCTCTGCTCCATATGCTTAGCCAGTTGCCTCTTGAAGCCGTCCGTGCTTGTAGCTGCTGCCACCTCCTGTGGCAGTGAGTTCCAGGTGTTCATCACTCTTTGGGTGAAGAACTACTTCCTTTCATCTGTTCTAACCCGACCGCTCAGCAATTTCATGGAGTGCTTCTGCGGCGGAGCAAAACAGGTTGCCGATGGGTCTGGGGTGCTTCCCAGACGTTCGTGTCTTATCGCGCCCTTTAAATCTGCCCGGCATTCATGCCGATGGCATGGCTAATTGTGTGTGAGATCGCGGCCCCGGGTTATTTTCTAAAGAAATAATACTAAATCAGCAAAGGACAGGAATGGACAGGTGTCCGTTCTGTGCATTTGGGGGGCGGCAGCTGAGGAAATATTGTGGCCTCCCCCTGAAAGCACCATTTTTGCCCCCCACCAGATGAGCAGAGGAATACTAGACCCAACCTCTCCCCCCAGCTTCGCCTTCGTTTTAAAGGCGACCTGGAGAGATCTTGGTCAGCCCTCCCGATCAAAACGGTTGTCCCGAGAGGGCCTGCTGGGCCGTCCTACACACATTTATCTTGAAGCCATTCCGATTGGCTTCAGTGGGACTTATTCCCAGGGAAGTGTACACAGGTTTGCAGCTCTAGTGGTCAGATGGGACAAGAGAATTGGGTGCAAAGAGCAGAGGGAGCCGGGATGAATGTCAGTGTGGAAACTGGGAGAGGAGGTGAAAAAGGAGACAACAGGCTGCCAACAGGAACATGTGAAAGACATTAAGCAAAAAGGTCACAATCTACAATTTAAATGGCTCCCCGGATGCTTTCCACTGCTAAGCCTGTAATGAACCAGAATGCATCAAAATCCTTTTCCCTTGGAAGTGACGGGGCCCTTTTGGTGGTGCAAAATTGTTAGGGATGGGGCAGCTCTGCCCCATGGAACATAAAGGGTGTGTGTCTGCCTTATCAGATTCATGGAGATCAGGTCTATCAGTGGCTACTAGCTGGGCTGACTAAAAGGAACCTCCATGTTCAGAGGTGGTCAACCTGTGAATCCCAGAGCCAGGAGACAACATCAGGGGAAGGCCTCGGCCTGTCTGTCGCTGGCCCCCCAGAGAAATTGGCTGGCCGCTGTGTGAGACAGGAATCTGCACTAGATAGACCCCTGGTCTGATCCGGCAAGGCTCTTCTGAGTGTTAGGGAGGTATTAATTGGGAAATTTTGGGAATTCATCATCAATATTCTATAATGAGAAGTACTAGAGCCTGCTTTTAGAAGCTAGAAAGTAGAACACACTCAGAATCTCTTTCTCAGCCTGCTCTATCCCATGCATAATTTTATAAACCTCGATCATGTCACCCCTCAGCCGTCATTTCTCCAAGCGAAAGAGCCCATTGCCTGCCTCCATGTCACAATCCTGGTATTCCTTGGAGTTCCCCCATCCAAATACTAGCCAGGGCCGAGTCGCCGACCCTGCTTAGCTTCTGAGAGCCGACGAGATCCGGCTACCCTGGGCTACCCAGGTCAGGAGGATGTCTTAGCTGACCTGTAACCAAAAGAACCAGTGCTGTCTTGGCCTGGAAATCCATGCAACGGGGGCTACTATTGCATTATCTTTGGTAATGTGCAAAAGTGAGGTGGAAGGGTGCTCAGGGAGCAACAACTGGCATGGAAAATCTGGGCATAACTTGGATATCCAAGGTTGTGGTCACACGCACCAGAAAAAATGGGGGGGGAGCGAGGCTATTTCTGCCGGAGGAATTTGACCCGCAGTTGCACAATCACACCTTTGAAGCTGTGGGCGCAGTCCGTCCATGAGTGATCAGATGCAACCGCGGGTGAGTTGGGGGTTTTGTGCCTTCCCCCCCCCCATGGGCTTAAGAACATAAGAACATAAGAGACGCCAATGTTGGATCAGGCCAAAGGCCCATCCAGTCCAACACTCTGTGTCACACAGTGGCCAGAAATACCAGTGCCATCAGGAGGTCCAGCAGTGGGGCCAGGACATTAGAAGCCCTCCCACTGTTGACCCCCCCAAGCACCAAGAAGACAGAGCATCACTTGCCCCAGAGCCCCTAGCTATACCTTGTGGCTAATAGCCACTGATGGACCTCTGCTCCATATGCTTATCTAATTCCCTTTTGAAGCCGTCCATGCTTGTAGCACCCACCACTTCCTGTGGCAGTGAATTCCATGTGTTAATCACTCTTTGGGTGAAGAAGTACTTCCTTTTATCCGTTCTAACCCGACCGCTCTGCAGTTTCATGGAGTGCCCACGAGTTCTTGTATTGTGAGAAAGGGAGAAAAGTACCTCTTTCTTTACCTGCTCTTTCCCATGCATAATCTTATAAACCTCGATCATGTCACCCCTCAGTCGTCTTTTCTCCAAGCTAAAGAGCCCTAAGCGCTTTAACCTTTCCTCATAGGGAAAGTGTTCCAACCCTTTTATCATTCGAGTTGCCCTTTTCTGCACTTTTTCCAAAGCTATAATATCCTTTTTAAGGTGTGGTGCCCAGAACTGCACACAGTATTCCAAATGAGGTCTCACCATTGATTTATATAGGGGCATTATTATATTGGCTGATCTGTTTTCAATACCCTTCCTAATAATCCCCAGCATAGCATTGGCCTTCTTTATTGCAGTCACACACTGTCTCGACATTTTCAGTGAGTTATCCACTACAACTCCAAGATCTCTCTCTTGCTCAGTCTCTGCCAGTTCAGACCCCATCAATGTGTATTTATATTTAGGATTTTTGGCTCCAATGTGCATCACCTTGCACTTGGCCACATTGAACCCCATTTGCCATGTTGACGCCCACTCGCCCATCCTTGACAGATCCCCTTGGAGTGCCTCACAATCCTCACTGGTTTTCACCACCCTGAACAACTTTGTATCATCCGCAAATTTAGCCACTTCACTGCTTACTCCCATCTCCAAATCATTAATGAACAAGTTAAAAAGCAGTGGACCAAGTACTGATCCCTGCGGTACCCCACTGCTTACCACCCTCCACTGAGAAAATTGCCCACCTACACTCACTCTCTGTTTTCTATGAACTAGCCAGTTTTTGATCCATAAAAGGACTTGTCCTTCTATCCCATGATTTTTGAGCTTACTTAGGAGCCTTTGATGAGGAACTTTATCAAAAGCTTTCTGGAAGTCAAGGTAAATAATATCTATTGGATCCCCCTTGTCCACATGTTTGTTCACCCCCTCAAAGAACACTAACAGGTTAGTGAGACAAGATCTTCCCTTACAGAAACCGTGCTGAGTCTGCCTCAATAGGTTTTGTTCATCTATGTGCCTACTAATTCTTTCCTTAATAATGGTTTCCACCAATTTACCCGGTATCGACGTCAGACTGACTGGCCTGTAATTTCCCGGATCTCCTCTGGAACCCTTTTTAAAGATGGGAGTGACATTAGCTACCTTCCAATCCTCAGGAATGGAGGCAGATTTTAAGGAAAGATTACATATCTTTGTCAGGAGATCTACAAGTTCACATTTGAGTTCTTTCAGAACTCTCGGATGTATGCCATCTGGGCCTGGTGATTTTTCAGTTTTTAAGTTGTCTATCAGTTTTAGGACCTCCTCTCTCATCACCTCAATCTGACTCAGGTCTTCCAACACCCCTCCTGAAATCAGTGGTTCTGGAGTGGGCAAGCACTTCTCATCTTCCACAGTGAAGACGGAGGCAAAAAATGCATTTAGCTTCTCAGCCATTTCCCTATCATCCTTCAATACTCCTTTTACCCCTTGGTCGTCCAAGGGCCCCACTGCCTCCCTGGCTGGTTTCCTGTTTCTAATGTATTTGAAGAAAGTTTTATTGTTGGTTTTTACGTTTTTTGCTATATGCTCCTCATATTCCCTTTTTGCCTGCCTGACCTCAGACTTGCATTTTATTTGCCATAGCCTGTGTTCCGTTTTATCAGCCTCACTGTGACTAGCTTTCCACTGCTTAAAGGAATTCTTTTTACTTTTTACAGCCTCCATTACTCTGTTTGTTAACCATGCAGGCTTTTTCCTATACCTGTTTGTGCCTTTCCTAACCTGCGGAATATATATTTTTTGAGCTTCTAGGATCGTAGTTTTAAATAGATCCCAAGCTTCCCCAATTGTTTTGACCCTTTCTACTTTTCCTTTCAGTTTCCTCCCCACGTGTCCCCTCATATCAGAGAAATTACCCCTTTTAAAGTTAAAAATGGTTGTGTGAGTCTTTTTGGCCAATTCTCTATTTGTACAAATGATGAACTCAACAACATTATGATCACTGTTTCCAAGCGGTGCAATCACTTTTACATCTCTCACCAGGTCTTGAGTGTTACTTAGGACCAAATCAAGGATCGCCTCTCCCCTGGTAGGTTCCGTGACCATCTGCTCCATAGCACAGTCATTTAGAGTGTCTAGAAACTCAATCTCTTTTTCCCGACTAGAACACATATTGACCCAATCAATGTGTGGGTAGTTAAAATCACCTATTATTACACAGTGTTTTTGTCTAGTTGCTATCTTTAAGGCATTCATCATTTTATAATCCTCCTCTATCTTTTGATCTGGTGGGCGATAACAAACTCCCAGTGTTAAGTTTCCTTTTGGCCCCCCTATTTCAACCCATAGAACTTCCAGAAGCGAATCCAATTCACTTAGCCTCTCAATCTTTCTAGACTTTATACCCTCTCTGACATACAGAGCTACCCCACCTCCAACCCTTCCCCCCCTATCCTTCCGATATAATATATAACCGGGAATCACTGTGTCCCACTGATTTTCCTCATCCCACCAAGTTTCAGAAATACCCACAATGTCTATTTTTCCCTCCGACACCAAGCACTCCAACTCCCCGATTTTACCTCGGACACTTCTAGCATTTGTATAGAAACAGCTGTAATTTCCCTTACAAGTTAAGCCTGCATCCTTCCTCTTGCTATCTCGAGTCGTTGTCCGGCAGTCCATGTCACCAGCCATGGCCTCTGTGGACAATTTCAATCCACCTCCCTGTAGAAAAGCAACCGGTACCCCCTCACCTCTCTCAGATGAGCCAACCCGAACCAGAGACTTTTCATCTCCTGTCGGCTTTCCCCCAATATTCAGTTTAAAAGCTGCTCTGCCACCTTTTTGATTTTAAGTGCCAGCAGCCTGGTTCCTTCTCGGGACAAGTGGAGACCGTCTCGCCTGTACAGCTCCCTCTTGTTCCAAAAAGTATCCCAGTGCCTAACAAACCTGAACCCTTCCCCCCTACACCATCGTCTCATCCACGCATTGAGACTCCTGATCTCTGCCTGTCTCTCCGGCCCTGCGCGTGGAACAGGTAACACTTCTGAGAAGGCTACCTTGGAGGTCCTGGACCTAAGTTTCCTGCCCAGCAGCCTAAATTTCTCCTCCAGGACCTCACGACTGCATTTCCCCACATCGTTGGTGCCGACATGCACCACGACCACTGGCTCCTCCCCAGCACTATCTACCAGCCTATCTAAAACACGCGTAATGTCCGCTACCTTCGCACCAGGCAGGCAAGTCACCATACGGTCAGTACGCGGGTTCGCCACCCAGCTGTCTACCTGCCTAAGGATCGAATCACCCACTACCAAGAGCCCCCCTCCCACCCTGCTCAGGGATGGTTCCTTGGTGCAAAAGGAGAGCCGCTCACCAGCTGGGGAAGAGGTCCCTTCTGAGGGCACATTCCCCTTATCCTCAGCATGGTGCCCTGTTTCCCCTAGACCCTCATGCTCCCTGACAGCAGCGGGGCTGCCAGATCCAGAGTGGGACGAAGCTAACAAGTCCCCGAGAGTCTTTTCTGTGTGCCTAGCTGACTGTCTCTGCTTCTCCAGGTCAGCCACCTTGGCCTCAAGGGAGCACACACGTTCCCTGAGAACCAGGAGCTCCTTGCACCGAGGACACACCCAAGACTTCTGCCCAGTGGGCAGATAGTCATACATGTGACACTCCGTGCAAAACACTGGATAGCCCCCAACCCCCTGCTGGCATTCTGGCTTCATAATTCTTTTAAAATAAATAAATATAATCCCCCTTTTAAACCCTTGGTATTTATGTGGGTTTTGTTATCAAGTCAAATTATTTTACGGGAAAGACAAAGAGCCTAGGGCCTTGTCTTTCTGGCTCTTTTTGGGCTTCTTACAGCGCCCCTAGTCTAAGAGTCCCTAGGCTAAGAGCCACAGGCAAAGAGCCCTTTAGCTCACCCTTCGGCTCGTGCCAGAGGCTCGTGCCTCTGCCAAGGTGCTTCCTTAAATAGAGGCCTCCCCCAGCAGAGGTCAGGCAGCAGCTATTCAAATTCAAATTCACCCAGGCACTCAATCACAGGCAAAACAATGCCCCTTCCACTTCCTCTCAATTACAGGCAATCCCAGTCAAACAATGCCCGTTCCTCTCCCACACTCAATCAGCCAGGACTCTGCAAGAACTCTAAGTGCTTCCACACACTGCTAAACACAGTTTTCCCACAAAATATCCTTAGCTGAATTCTCTCAGCTGAAAGCAAGTAAAAGAAACCCACTCACCTCTCTCACAGCTCGCTCTCCTGCTCCTGCTCAGAGCTCAGCTCTTAAACGAGGGATCGATGAATCGCACCTCTGCACTGAGGGCTCCCTATGGAGTTTGCGACGATGCGCATACTGCGCAGGGGGGGAACAATGGCATGGAGTCGGGATGGCCTGATCAGACCATCCCCACAGCACGAGAGCGCGCTGGAGCGATCAGCTACGGGAAAGTCTGTCCGTGGCCCGTCACAACCCGTTAACTACCGGATTTTCCCCGGTGTCTTTTAACTCCAGTTCTGCAGCAGAGCTGAACAGGTTCCCGACGGCTGCGGGGCACTTCCCAGAT
Source organism: Gekko japonicus (assembly GCF_001447785.1). NCBI lineage: Eukaryota > Metazoa > Chordata > Lepidosauria > Squamata > Gekkonidae > Gekko > Gekko japonicus. The sequence goes on from NW_015167526.1 coordinate 1,856,191, forward strand.
GTTGTTGTCTGATCGCGCCCTTTAAATCTGCCCAGCATTCATGCCCACGGCGGGTCTAAGTGTCCGTATGATCGCAATCCAGGTGTCCCTGTATCAATCTATGAAATGTGCACGGATGCTGCCATTAAGTGATCCGTTTTGAGGCATGGATTCCGAAAAGCATTTTAATCTGTTGCTTGGCACTGCTGTGGTTTCTATCAGGAGGCTGCAAATATAGGGGAAGGTAGGTGTAGATAAAAGGTCTTTTTTTGGGGGGGGAGCAAAGAGCCCGACAGATGTCAGCGGCACATGGAAAGCGGCCAAGGCTGCGCCGGCCGACAGCCACCTGGCGTGGAGCTCCCTGCCTCAGCCCCCGCCTTCTCCTCTCATCAGACGCTGTTTAATTGAGTGACCGTCGAGCGTCCCCCCGGCAAACGGGATACGTCTTTAATCGGATCCGCAGAGACACCTGTCTGCTCAGACGTGTGGATTACTCAGCCGCCTCATGCCCTCGCCCGTTTGCCCTTTTGCTAAGTGTCACCCAGGGACCTCCCTGAATCCTTAACGAACATTAATTAAGCCCCGGACCGCCGTTGCCAGGAATGATCGTCTCTGTGCTACGGAGAGGAGAGGCTGCTGCAAACAGGTTTAAAGTGACAGGCCCAAGGTCACACGGAAGGTTGGAGGCGGCGGGCCCAAAAATGGGGCGGAAGGCTGGAAGGTCTCTTTGTCCAGCTGTGTCATCCCCCGCCCCACGTCTTCCCCTTCTAAATTCGTCTCCCCACAATCCTCCGGAGTAATCTCTCTCGCCAGCCACCCCTTGTCCTTTCCCCCCAGGTCTGCCCTGCTCCCCCCCCCCCAGTGTGATTTTGCACCTGCCCATCCATCAGTTCAGCAATACATAAGAATATAAGAGACACCAATGTTGGATCAGGCCAATGGCCCATCCAGTCCAACACTCTGGGTCACACGGTGGCCAGAAATACCAGGGGCCATCAGGAGGTCCAGCAGTGGGGCCAGGAGACTAGGAGCCCTCCCACAGTTGACCCCCACCCCAAGCACCAAGAATACAGAGCATCCCTTGCCCCAGACTGAGAGTTCATATAAGAACATAAGGGAAGCCAATGGTGGATCAGGCCAGTGGCCCATCCAGTCCAATACTCTGTCATACAGTGGCCAGAAATACCATCAGGAGGTCCAGCAGTGGGGCCGGGGCACTAGAAGCCCTCCCACTGTTGACCCCCCCCAAGCACCAAGAATACGGAGCATCCCTTTCCCCAGCCTGAGAGTTCCTATAAGAACATAAGAGACACCAATGTTGGATCAGGCCAATGGCCCATCCAGTCCAACACTCTGTCACACAGTGGCCAGAAATACCAGGTGCCCTCAGGAGGTCTACCAGTGGGGCTAGGACAGTAGAAGCCCTCCCACTGCTCCCCCCCCCCAAGCAAGCACCAAGATGACAGAGCATCACTTGCATCAGAGTCCCTATCTATACCTTGTGGCTAATAGCCACTGATGGACCTCTGCTCCATATGCCTATCTACGTAATTCCCTCTTGAAGCCGTCCATGCTTGAAGCCGCCACCACTTCCCGTGGCAGTGAATTCCATGTGTACATCTCTCCTTCCTTTCTTCCGCTAACTTCTCAGAGAGGACCAGAGAAAACGTGTTGCGGGCCTCTGCCCCCAGGCCGTCCCCTGTGGAGACATTGCAGGGTTCTTTCTGTTATGTACGTGGACCGCCACCAGGGGCCCGCGGCACATGCAGGAGCCTGGCTCCTGGAACAAAGGAAACTTTGTGTTGTGTATTCAAAGCCGCCTTGAATGCAATATGTGAAACATCTAATTGAAAAGTAATGTTGAGCTTCATCCCGGGCTAGGATCCTAAGTCATCCAATAGTATTGCTAGCCCAGGAAGTAACAAGCCAATCACTTTCAAGCAAGCTCCCTGAGCGGGAACTAATGTGATTGGACCTTATCTCGGCAACCTCATAGGTTGATATGTGTACAGTGGGTGTGGCTATATTAGCCGGGAATGTTTAAAAGCAGGACAGCTGCAATGTAAAGGCTGTTCTGGCTATCTGATGTTGATCCGTGTTGGAGTTGTGTTCGAGTTGAAGAATAAAGTTGTGTTCTTGCTGAATCACTCTCCGACTGCTTTGTTAAGTGAGCGACTTAACACTTTGGATCCTGGTTTCCCCCAGCCCCAACCAATAGCCCCTTGGTGGGACATTCAAACCCTCTAATGGGAATAGGGGGTGCTGGGTGGATATGTATATAGTTGGCCCTGTCGGGCCATTAGAGTTAGTCTTGTGTTAAGTACAATAAACGTGTGCAACCGCATGTCGTCGTCCGAGTCCTCCACGCGGCGAACCCAGTACTTTTCACTTTCCCTCTCCGATACATTAAAATAATATTTCTAATGAGCTGGCAAAGGCTGGCTGCCTTACATAAAGCGAGAAACAAGGCCTTGGCCAAGAATTTAAATCCATCGAGACGGCCAAAAAGGGGGGATGGCGAGAGCAGGGAAGTGTCTAAGCGGAGTTCAACACTGGAGAGGAGAGGCACGTTTGAGTCCCCAGCAGAAGCAGTCCCTCCTGGCTGGTGCATAGAGACCCTGGACTGCATTGGGGGTCTCCCATCCAAGTCATCAACCAAGGCAGACCCTGCTAAGTTTCCCAGATCTGATGAGATTGGGTCGCCTGAGCCATCCTGGTCAAGGCAAGAGAGGTTCAGAGGTGGTTGGCCATCACCTGCCTCTGCATAGCGACCCTGGACTTCTTTGGTGGTCTCCCATCCAAGGACTAACCGGGGCCGACCCTGTGAAGGAGGAGGAGGAGGAGGAGGAGGAGGAGGAGGAG
>NW_015167526.1:1859642-1876573 GCF_001447785.1 Gekko japonicus
CAAGGTCACACCAGCAGCTGCATGTGGAAGAGTGGGGAATCAAACCCGATTCTCCCAGATTAGAGTCCATAGTTTAACCCCTACACCAAATTGGCTCTCCAAAATTAGCTTCCAAGATCTGACCGGATTGGGCTAGCCAGGGACAGACATAAAGAGGTGTAGTTTGCCATCGTCTGTCTCTGCGTGGCCACCCTGGATTTCTGTGGTGGTCTCCTGTCCTGACCCTGCTTAGCTTCCGAGGTCTGAGGACAGGGCAGGTACACATAAGAACATCAGAGAAGCCAATGTTGGATCAGGCCCATGGCCCCTCCAGTCCAATACTCTGTCACACAGTGGCCAAGAATACCAGGTGCCATCAGGAGGTCCACCAGTGGGGCCAGGACACTAGAAGCCCTCCCACTCTTGCCCCCCCCCCAAGCAACAAGAAGACAGAGCATCCCTTGCCCCATCCTGAGAGTTCCTACCTATACCTTGTGGCTAAGAGCCACTGATGGACCTCTGCTCCATATGCTTATCTAATTCCCCCTTATAAGAACATCAGAGAAGCCAATGCTGGATCAGGCCCATGGCCCCTCCAGTCCAATACTCTGTCACACAGTGGCCAAGAATACCAGGTGCGATCAGGAGGTCCACCAGTGGGGCCAGGACACTAGAAGCCCTCCCACTCTTGCCCCCCCCCCAAGCAACAAGAAGACAGAGCATCCCTTGCCCCATCCTGAGAGTTCCTACCTATACCTTGTGGCTAAGAGCCACTGATGGACCTCTGCTCCATATGCTTAGGCAGTTGCCTCTTGAAGCCATCCATGCTTGTAGCCGCCACCACCTCCTGTGGCAGTGAATTCCAGGTGTTCATCACTCGTTGGGTGAAGGACTACTTCCTTTCATCTGTTCTAACCCGACCGCTCAGCAATTTCATGGAGTGCCCACGAGTTCTTGTATTGTGAGAAGGGGAGAAAAGGACCTCTTTCTCCACCTGCTCTATCCCATGCGTAATCTTGTAAACCTCGATCATGTCACCCCTCAGCCGTCGTTTTTCCAGTCTAAAGAGCCCCGAGTGCTTCGACCTTCCTTCATAGGGAAAGTTTTCCAACCCTTTTATCGTTCTAGTTGCCCTTTTCTGCATTTTTTCCAATACATAGCAGAGTCTGATGTCTGAGTTTGAGTTCAACGCTGCAAGACTACAGGTGGCCTTGAATAAAAACGCCACCCCTTCGTCTCTGAGTCCAAGTCTGCCTGCAGGGAGAGGTGGAAGGTTTCAGGCAGCCGACCTGAAGCGGACTCACCTTTCCCCGCCCACCTGGCCAAGAAGCCAAAGGGAACCTCCCCCCTCCTGTGGGGGCTTTGCCCTTCCCCAAATGACCTATTCTAGAGGAGCCGGGGGAGGGCGCGGATGGAGGACGGAGCAGACCGACAAGCGGGAGCAAGAGAACGAAGACATCTAAAGCTTAACAGAAAGCGTTCAAATCAAACAGGAGTAGAAAAAGGTAGTTCGCAGGGGGAACAGGAGAGTCAGAGCAACGAACCTGAACAGATTCAGCAGGTCAAGGAATCCAAGTCAGAGGAAAGAGTTCTGAGAGAATGTCAGAAGGACATCAGAAGAGCCCTGCTGGATCAGACGAATAGTTGATCTGGTCTAGGATCCTATCTCACACAGTGGCCAGCCAGTTCCTCTGGAGGCACAACAACAGGGCACAGAGGCCTGAGAGCCAGTCTGGTGTCGTGGTTAAGTGCACAGACTCTAATCTGGGAGAACACGGTTTGATACCCCACTCCTCCACTTGCAGCTGCTGGATGACCTTGGGCAAGCCATAGTCCTGTCAGAGCTGTTCTTGAAAAAGAGCAGTTTCTCTCAGAGCTCTCTCAGCCCCACCCACCTCACACGGTGTCTGTTGTGGGGAGGGGAAGGGAAAGGAGTTTGTAAGCCGCTCTGAGACACCGAGTGAAGGGCGGGATAGAAATCCAATCTCTTCTCTTCTTCTCTTCTTTTACCCTGGTGTTGTCTCCTGGCTCTGGGATTCAGAGGTTGACTGCCTCTGAATATGAAGGTTCCCCTCAGTCACCATGGCTAGTAGCTAGTGATGGACCTCTCCTCCATGAATATATCTAACCCCCTTTTAAAGCTGTTTATTCCTGTTGCCATCACTACATCCTCTGGCAGCAAACTCCACATTTCAATCACTCTCTGTGTAAAGTAGTATTTCCTTTTGTCCATCCTAACCTACTGCCCATCAGCATTATTGGATGCTCTTGAGTTCTAGTATTTGGGGAGAGGAAGAAAAATTTCTCTTTGTCAACTCTCCCCCCCCCCCAAGGATAATTTTATAAACCTCTATCCTGTCCAGTGTTCCCTCTAAGCTGAGTTAGTGTGAGCTAGCTCACAATTTTTTAGCCTCCGGCTCACACATTTTTGTCTTAGCTCAGGAAGGAGGGCTCCAGAGCAAACTAGTTTATGCAGCAGCCCGATCACTCACTCACAACTTAAATGCCAGTAGCTCCCAAAGTAGAATTTTTGCTCACAAGACTCCACAGCTTAGAGGGAGCCTCCCCCCCCCTTAGTCATCTGTTTTCTAAACTGAAAATTCCCGGACTCTTCAGCCTTTCCTCATATTGTGAGGCACTCCAAAGGGATCTGTCAAGGATGGGCGAGTGGGTGTCAACATGGCAGATGGGGTTCAATGTGGCCAAGTGCAAGGTGATGCACATTGGAGCCAAAAATCCTAAATATAAATACACGTTGATGGGGTCTGAACTGGCAGAGACTGATCAAGAGAGAGATCTTGGAGTTGTAGTGGATAACTCACTGAAAATGTTGAGACAGTGTGTGACTGCAATAAAGAAGGCCAATGCTATGCTGGGGATTATTAGGAAGGGTATTGAAAACAGATCAGCCAATATAATAATGCCCCTATATAAATCAATGGTGAGACCTCATTTGGAATACTGTGTGCAGTTCTGGGCACCACACCTTAAAAAGGATATTATAGCTTTTGAAAAAGTGCAGAAAAGGGCAACTCGAATGATAAAAGGGTTGGAACACTTTCCCTATGAGGAAAGGTTAAGGCGCTTAGGGCTCTTTAGCTTGGAGAAACGACGACTGAGGGGAGACATGATTGAGGTTTATAAGATTATGCATGGGAAAGAGCAGGTAGAGAAAGAGGTACTTTTCTCCCTTTCTCACAATCCAAGAACTCATGGCCACTCAATGAAATTGCTGAGCGGTCGGGTTAGAATGGATAAAAGGAAGTCCTTCTTCACCCAAAGAGTGATGAACACATGGAACTCACTGCCACAGGAAGTGGTGGCGGCTACAAGCATGGATGGCTTCAAAGGGGATTTAGATAAGCATATGGAGCAGAGGTCCATCAGTGGCTATTAGGCACAAGGTATAGATAGGGACTCTGGGGCAAGTGACGCTCTGTCATCTTGGTGCTTGGGGGGGTCAACAGAGGGAGGGCTTCTAATGTCCTGGCCCCACTGGTGGACCTCCTGATGGCACCTGGTATTTCTGGCCACTGTGTGACACAAGAGTGTTGGACTGGATGGGCCTTTGGCCTGATCCAACATTGGCATCTCTTATGTTCTTATGTTCTTATGTTCTTATGCTGTTGGGTGTGGCCTATTATGCTAATGAGTTCCTGCTGGGCTTTTTCTACAAAAAAAGCCCTGCCCGTCAGGTTGTTTTCTCCTATATCAATTGCTATTGTTTTAGCGATTGCGGGATAAAGCCAAAAAGAACCTTGCAGATTAATGCCAGAGCCAAGAGGATTAGAAGCTTAAAGGGGAAAGAGCGTAGAGAATGCCGGTTGGCGTGGGGAAAACATTTGCTATTTCCCTTTTGTGTAGAGCTCTTGGGTAGGGGGGTCACTGGTGCTGAAAAGATGGGATAAGCCTTTTATAACCTCTAAAAGGTTTCCATGTTTCAGCTCTTCCCGAAAATGCAGCCTGTGGCGGAAGCAGGCTTCCAAAAGGAGGGATCTCAGGTTTCAACAAATCCCCGCCCCCAAATCAACCAAAAGATGCCACATTAATTGGTGGAGTAATAGCTGTTCTTCTCTGTTTATATTTTCTGAGAATACTTATCTCTATTATTTTTTAAAAAACACACACACACAAACACACACCCATGTTTCTAGCACTGATGACTGCAAAGAAGTCCCTGGAAGTGTGTGAGCCGTGCCTCTTGAGATATCAAAAGCCAGAAGGGAGCCAGTTGGGCCTCACCTGGAGTCCTGTGTCCAGTTTTGGGCACCACATTTTAGGAAGGATGTTGACAAGCTCGAGCGTGTCCAGAAGAGGGCAACCAGGAGGGTGAGAGGGTTGGAATCAGTGTTCCCTCTAAGCTGAGTTAGTGTGAGCTAGCTCACAGTTTTTTAGCCTCCGGCTCACACATTTTTGCCTTAGCTCAGGAAGGGACGGCTCCAGAGCAAACTAATTTATGCAGGAGCCAAATTGCTCGCTCACAACTTTAATGCCAGGAGCTCACAAAGTAGAATTTTTGCTCACAAGACTCCACAGCTTAGAGGGAACATTGGTTGGAATACAAGTCTTACCAGGAAAGGCTGAAAGAGTTGGGTCTGTTTAGCCTGGGAAAGAGAAGGCTTAGAAGGGACATGATTTCAGTCTTCAAGTATTTGAAGGACTGTCACATAGAAGATGGAGCAGATCTGTTCTCTCTTGCTCCGGATTGCAAGACTAGATGTAATGGGTGGGAATTACAAGGGGGTCGTTACCGGCTAAATAGCAGGAGAAACTTCCCAACTGTAAGAGTGGTTGAGCAGTGGAACAGACTGCCTTGGGAGGTAGTGGGTGCTCCTTCACTGGACGACCATCTTTTGGGTATGTTGTAGGGCTATCTTTTGGCTCTGCTCCTGCAGAGTGCAGGGGGTTGGACTAGATGACCTGTAAGGTCCCTTCCCAGTCTAACATTCTATGATTCTATGATTCTAAGTTTTTCTGTGTCTCTGCTCTCTGTCTCTACTAGCAAAGCCAGCGTAAGCTGTGCAGAACAGCTAAAATGCAGACCGAATTATTCAAATGGTGAATTTATGTAAGTTTTTGTAATTTGTGCACATTGCAGAATCCAGAGTCTTATAGCACAGAGGGAATTACACCACTTTAAGGCTGACAATGAAGAAACTGAAATTATTCAGGATTTTCTATTCCTTGGCCCCATCATCAGCTAAAAGAGAGATGGCACCCAAGAAATCAGAACGAGCTTGAAACTGATGAGAAGAAGAAGAGGAGGAGGAGGAGGAGATTGCATTTATACCCTGCCCTTCACTACCCAAAGCAGTCTCAGAGCGGCTTACAGACTCCTTTCCCTTCCCCTCCCCACAACAGGCACCCTGGGACCTCCCAGTGGGGCTGAGAGAGAACTGCCCTTTCAGGAACAGCTCTTGTCAAAACTATGGCTTGCCCAAGGTCATCCAGCAGCTGCGAGTGGAGGAGTGGGAAATCAAACCCGGTTCTCCCAGATTAGTCTGCACACTTAACCACAACACCAGACTGGAGAGAAAAGGGGGTGCAGAAGAACCTTCGATCATTGTACAACAACCCCGACGCGTTTTGCACACAGCTTCGTCAGGGGGGAATCCTCCAGACTCTGCTAAGGTGCATATATATACGGGAATAGAATTAACAAGAATTTGGAAGATTCCCCTGACGAAGCTGCATGCGAAACGTGTAGAGGTTGTATGATTAAAGGTTCTTTTTCTTCGTTTCTGTTTGGCCTTGGTGCGGTCCCCTTCCTTCTTCACTTGACAGACACGCGGAGCACAGAATCTGGGTTGTGGAGAGGCCTGATTTTAATTCATTAATGGAGGGACGGCAGGAGAAGACAACCATACTGAAAGCAAAGCGGAGTTCCTGAATTCCATTCCTGTCACGGGAAGGCTTCCATTACTGCAGGAAGCTCTGCTGTCATCCTTGTCTCGAAAAGAAAGGAACAGCTGAGAGTTTTTGTGTAATTCCATCGTCATAAACATCTCCCCGGTCTTCTTTTACCTTGCGGGAGTTTTGTGTGTGTGGGAAACGACATGCAAGATAAACAGGAACGTATGCCAGGAACCCGCTTCTCTTAGGACTGAGAAATGACTTGTAAAGTTTGTCCGCCCCGAGCATTTTGCAGCAGTCGGGGGCTCAAGATGCTGGAAAAGGAGGGTTTTGTAAATTTATCGGCGAATTTACAATTCAGTTGCAGGGTGGGGGAAAAGCACCTTTAACAAGCAAGAGAGGCATGATCCGAAAATGAATCAGCGGCACCTGACTTTCAAATAACCTTCAGAGCTGCAGTGGTGGGGAAATGCAGCCTCCAGCCCTTCCATCCGGGTGCAAATCATCTGCCCTTTCAGAATAGCATCCTCATGAAAGATAATCACAGGTCCACAGACGTTTGATACAGAAGCAGAGAAGGACAAAAATCTAAGATTACCGCATAACAGAGCCAGGTGTGCTTCCAGCGGGTATCGTGTGACCTCCAAGTCGGGCTCCTCTGTCATGAGGCACGGGGACCTGGGAAGGTTTGGCTGGCGGATGTGGGACTCCCGGCCAGACCAGTGCAGAAACTGGATGGCGCTCCAGGGCAGGTCTCCAGGAGATGCCATCCAGCGGGCAGTCCAGGGGCTGAGCTGAGAGATCCGTCCGGAGAGGGACCTGGGAGGGAACCAGGCACAGAGATGGCTTGAGGATGGGAAGATGTGCTTGGAGTGAGATTGGGGGAGCTCACCACCTCCCTAGGCCGCTGATTCCACTATGGCACAACTCGTACCGCAAAAAAAGTTTTTCCCTAATATCCAGCCTGTACCTTTCCGCCCTTAAATAAAAGAGCGGGGAATCAAACCTGGCTCTTGGGGATTAGAGTCCGCACTCCTAACCACTACACCAAAGGACAGCCCTGCACAGAGTAAGTTACAGTGATCAAGCCTCGAGGTGACCGTTGCGTGGATTACAGTGGCTAGGCCGGGGCGAAACAGGTAGGGGGCCTGTTGCCTGACCCAATGCAATTGGGAAAACGCTGGCCTGGCAACATTTGTGTCCTCGTGGCCCAACTGAGGGCTGCTGGGAGCAGGGGGCGGGGCTTGTTGCATGTGCCCGCCCCCTGGGCGCCTTACTGCCGGAGCTCTGCTCCTGTGCACTTCTGCAGGAAATGACCCCTGACCCTGCGGGATCTTCTTCAATTCCGCAGGGCCTGTAAGTCGGAGCTGTTCCACAAGGCTTTCGGTTGAGGCAGTGGATGTCTCTCTATGGCCTCCCAGAGGTGGCTGTCACCCATCCACTTATCAACCCAAATAATATGCCAGGCAATCCCCACAGCCAGCCGATTTGTTAGAAGTGTGACCGTGTTTTAATGTTTAGTAATTTTAAATTGTTTAAATGGTTTAATTTTAATTGTATTTATTGTATGTTTCGTGATGTTACCCGCCCTGAGCCCGCTTGTGGGATGGGAGGGCTATAAATGCAAATAATAAAATAAATCTACATACTAATAGCCAAGAGGCCCCCTTTGTGCAGATATCTAAATCCGCCCATTGGGGGCACTTGGGGGGCAGAGAGATTTTCCTGCACACTTGGGGCAGTCCCCAGGTGTGCAGAAAAATCTGAAAAGTTTTGGGCCAGTGAGGCCTCGCCACCGCCACTGCCACTGAGGGGGAACAGAGAGTATGAGGGGGCGGTGAAGCCTCGCTGCTGCTGCCTCTGCTGCCGGGGGGAAGGACGGAGAAAGTTCAGCGGGTCAGCAAGGCCTCACCGCCGCTGCCGCCACTAGGGGAGGGGGGAAGCTTGGAGGGGCACTCGCCTCCCCGTGGGTGCCAGGGATGGGGGGGAAGGGAGAAGGCTCACCTGTGGCTGCTTCCTCCTCCATGTGGAGCTCCTTCTCCCCCCCCCGGTGAGTATCGTGGGTCCCCGCTTCTTGTAAATAAATAAAACTGCAGGCCAAGACAGCAGAAATTCCCCAGTTCCCTCCCAGTCTTCGATAGACAGTTCCCAATTCACAGCATAAGGACAAGAAACTTGACTTTAAAAAAAAAAAAAACCTCTGAGATTTTATGGACTTTTGCGCCGAATGCCATGCCGCCGTGCGCTTGCTCAGAACTGCTGGCCGCATTCTCCCCCGCTCCCAGGTGCTCTCAAGGACCGGCAGCTGAGCTTTCCTTGGCCAGCGCCTCCCATGATTTCCAGCGAGGGGCTCATAACTTCTGCGCGGCTGACGGGGGGACAGTGGCTTGGCACCTTTTATTTTTTAATCATCGGGCAGTGCCGACTCCCCTCGGCTGCTTCCATCATGCGTTTTGCAAAAATCGATAGCATCCTTAAAGAGATGGAAGAGCGAAGCAGCGGTGTGTGTTGGGGGGGGGGGAGCATGCGCCAGGCGGGTGGGGGAGGGGGCGTTTTTATTCCTCCTAAGAGCTTCCAGCCGCTCCCGCTCAGCTCCTGGGCCCTCGATCAATGAGACAGCAGCAGCAATCAGGGCTTTGGCTCTGGGGAAGGGGAGGAGGATGGATACTGATGCCGCTCACCTTTGGTCCAGACCCCTCCCACCTTGACTGATGCTGGGGAGGAGGCAAGCGGGCGCATATGGGCCTCCTCCTAAGCACCGCTGTGCATCGTTCGAAAGTCATGCTTTTTTCACTGCGGCAACTGAACCTGTGCAGGGCAGCCACCTGGGGAGGGAGCCGGTGCACAACACCCCCCCCCCAGGCCCCTCCAGTGTTCCCTCTAAGCTGAGTTTTTTTAGCCTCCAGCTCACGCACTTCTGCCTTAGCTCAGGGAGGAGGGCTCCGGAGCAAACTAATTCATGCAGCCACCAGTGTTCCCTCTAAGCTAAGTTAGTGTGAGCTATCCCACAGTTTTTTAGCCTCCGGCTTACACATTTTTGCCTTAGCTTAGGGAGGAGGGCTCCGGAGCAAACTAATTCATGCAGCCGCCAGTGTTCCCTCTAAGCTAAGTTAGTGTGAGATAGCTCACAGTTTTTTAGCCTCCGGCTCACACATTTTTGCCTTAGCTCAGGGAGGAGGGCTCTGGAGCAAACGAATTCATGCAGCAGCCAAATGGCTCGCTCACAACGCTAATGCCAGCAGCTCACAAAGCAGAATTGTTGCTCACAAGACCCCACAACTTAGAGGGAGCGTGGGTCCCCTCCCCTCCACCCTGGCTTCTCAGACTCCCCTGCAAGGACCTCAGCTTTGAATTTGCTGTGCCGATTTGCCACGGGGGCAAACGAATAGCGGCTGCACCCGTCGGTCAGAGAGGCTGTGGCTCGACGGTGGACCGCCTGCCCGGAAAGGAGGAACTCTCAGTCTAGTCCAACACTCTGTAAAGAGCTGTGGGGTGCCAATCTCCAGGTGGACCCCGGAGACCTCTCAGAATCAGAGCTGAACTCCAGACAGTGCCCCGGGAGAAAACGGATGCGTTGGAAGGTGGACTCTGTGGCGTTTGAGGTCCCTCCTCTTGCCAGGCCCTGCTGCCTCTCCAAGGCCCCAGCCCCAAATCCCCAGGAATATCTCAGCCTAGAGTTGGGAACCCTACTTTTCTGCCTGGGACTCTGGAGAGCTGCTCCTAGTCAGAGATTCATAAGAAAATAAGAGACGCCAATACAGGATCAGGCCAGAGGCCCATCCAGTCCAACACTCTGTGTCACACAGTGGCCAAAAACACCAGGTGCCCCCAGGAGGTCCAGCAGTAGGGCCAGGACACCAGAAGCCCTCCCACTCTTGCCCCCCCAAGCACCAAGAATACAGAGCATCCCTTGCCCCAGACATAAGAACATAAGAGAGGCCAATGTTGGATCAGGCCAATGGCCCCTCCAGTCCAACACTCTGTGTCACATACAGTGGCCAGAAATACCAGGGGCCATCAGGAGGTCCAGCAGTGGGGCCAGGACACTAGGAGCCCTTCCATTGCTGCCCCCCCCCCCGAAGTACCAAGAATACAGAGCATCACTTGCCCCAGACATAAGAACATAAGAGAAGCCAATGTTGGATCGGGCCAGTGGCACATCCAGTGGCACATCCACTCTGTGTCACACAGTGGCCAGAAATACCAGGGGCCATCAGGAGGTCCAGCAGTGGGGCCAGGACACTAGAAGCCCTCCCACTGTTGCCCCCCCAAGCACCAAGAAGACAGAGCATCCCTTGCCCCAGAGTCCCTGTCTATACCTTGTGGCTAATAGCCACAAATGGACCTCTGCCCCATATATTTATCTAGTTCCCGCTTGAAGCCGTCCATACTTGTAGCCGCCACCACCTCCTGTGGCAGTGAATTTTGGTGCACCAAAGGATACGACCGTTTAAAATGTCAAATGTTTGGCGGCCACTCCCAGTCTAGACCTGGAAGGCCTGAGCCAGAAACAGATGGGCAGGCAAAGGCCCGAGAGCCGGGCACCAAATCTGTATGCCGAACCTGAGCAGTGACCTGCCAGACAGAAGCCCTGCCATCACACTCCTCTGAAGAAGGCGCCGCAGATCTAGTGCGTGGCCTCTTTGAGGGAAGTAAGCAGTGTGTTCCACAAGGAAATCTGTTCTTGAATGATCTGGAGCTAGGGGTGAGCAATGCTCCCTCTAAGCTGTGGAGTCTTGTGAGCAAAAATTCTACTTTGTGAGCTGCTGGGATCAAAGCTGTGAGGGAGCGATTGGGCTGCTGCATAAATTCGTTGGTTCTGGAGCCGTCCTTCCTGAGCTGAGACAGAAATGTGTGAGCCGGAGGCTAAAAAACGGTGAGCTGGCTCACACCAACTCAGCTTAGAGGGAACGCTGGTGAGTCCTGTGGTGGCCAAGTTTGCAGAGGGCACAGAATCATTCAGGGTGATGAAAGCCAAGGATGACAGTGCAGAGCTCCAGGAAGATCGCCACAAACTGGGCGGCAATTTGGCAAAGGAAGTTCTGTGTTGATAAGTGTCAGGTGATGCCCATGAACAATACCAGCTTCGGGTTCAGGCAAATGGGGTCTGAACGTGCTGAAATAGAGGGGGAAAGATATTGGGGTCGTAGTGGGAAGCTCGATGAAAGTGTCAGCCCTGTGTGCTGCAACGGTGAAAAAGGTAAACATTATTAGGAAAGGGATTGAACATAAAACGGCCAATATTATGTTATGCCCCTGTATAGATCTATGGTGTGGCCTCCTTTGGGACGCAGCGTACAGTTCTGTTCACTGCATCTCCCAAAGGACACTGCAGAGCTGGGAAAGTGCAGAGGAGGGGCAACCAAGACGATTCGGGGATTGGAGCACCTTCCCTGTGAGTGACGGCTGAAGAGCAATGCTCCCTCTAAGCTGGGGAGTCTTGTGAGCAGAAATTCTACTTTGTGAGCGACTGGCATGAAAGCCACAAGCAGGTGATTTGGCTATTAGTTTGCTCTGGAGCCGTCCCTTCCCGAGCGAAGACGAAAACGTGTGAGCCGGAGGCTAAGAAACTGTGAGCTGGCTCACACTAACTCAGCTTAGAGGGAACACTGCTGGAGAGTCTGGGATTTTTCTGTTTAGAAAAGAGATGACCGTAAGGGGGAGAGGACAGAGGTTTATAAAATTATGCATGGGGTGGAGGGAGTTGACAAAGATAAATTGTTTCTCCGTCTCCCAAAATACTGGAACTTGAGGGCATCCAATGAAGCTGATGGGCGGTAGGTTCAGGATGGACAAAAGGAGATTGAAATGTGGAATTTGCTGCCAGAGGATGTAGCGATGGCAGCAAGAATAAACAGCTTTAAAAGGGGATTAGATAGGTTCATGGAGGACAAGTCTGTCAATTGGCATGGTGACTGAGGGAAGCCTCCACATTCAGTGGCACTAAGCCTCTGGATCCCAGAGCCAGGAGGCAACCTCAGGGGAAGGCCTTGACCTCTCTGCCCTGTTTTTGTCCATCCAGAGGAACCGGTTGGCCACTATGTGAGGCAGGATGCTGAACTAGATGGACCCTCACTGGCAGGGGTCTTGTTGTAGAAAAAGAGCTGCCGGAGCTCATTAGCATAACTCATTAGCATAACTTATTTGCATATGCCACGCCCCCTGACATCACCGGAAGTGACAGAAGGCCACACCCCCTGACATCACCGGAAGTGTGTCAGAAGGCCTGGCTACTTACCCTCCTGCTTCATCCTCATTCCCAAACGGAATGAGGATCGAAGCAGAGGGCGGGGTAAAGAAGGGGGCGGGGCTTCACCACGTGACCGCCCCGCCCCCTAGAGGTTCTCTTCCGGAGCTCCGTACCTGAGAGCTCCCCCCCGACTAGAGCCCTGCTCACTGGTCTGATCCAGCAGGGCTCTTCTGATGTTCTCCTCAGGAGAAGGCCTCGGCCTCTCTGCCCTGTTGCTGGACCTCCAGAGGAACCGGTTGGCCCCTGTGTGAGACAGGATGCCGGACTAGATGGACCACTGCTCTGATCCAGCAGGGCTCTTCTGATGTTCTTAAGCCCCAGAACACGCTGCAATCCAGATGGTGACCCATGCAAAGGCCTGGAATGTCGACAGCACCCTCCATGCACAGGGAAGTCAAGCTATGCACATAAGATGGTGTGGCCTTTGGTGATCACTCCATCCCCAGGTGGGACTCTTCAGATGTTCCAGCCCCGGCTGCAGGCGTGACTCTCTGATCCTATTTGATTGGCAGACACACCAGTCTAGGACACAGCTGGCTGTTCATGCCAGAGAAGGCTGTTTGTTTGCCATGGAGTGTGCCTGCCAGAAAGATAGTGCTGTTTTTGTAGTTGGGTCAGTATTGTCTACTCTGACTGGCAGCGGCTCTCCAGGGTCTCAGGCCGAGGTCTTTCCCATCACCTACGGCCTGGTCCTTTTAACTGGAGATGCTGGGGATTGAACCTGGGACCTTCTGCATGCCAAGCAGAGGCTCTGCCACTGAGCCACAACTGCCCTTCTAAACAAAGACTCCCTGCACCAGGGGGCAGCACTGCTGTTAGTAGATCAGGATCCAGCCACGTGTTTTGATTCCCCTCTCGTTTGATTGGCAGGCTCACGGGCCTGTGGATATGGAGGCCCAGCTCCCCTGACAGGTGCCAAGTTCAAAAAGTCCCCGCGTGTCTTCAAGAAATCCTGCCTCCCTGGGGGACTGTCCATCCAGACTGCACCATCGATTGCCCGGTGATCTATCACCACTCCACCAGCTGGCCCAAGAGACTCAATTAATTTGTTTCTGTCAAAGTGGAACGCAGCTGCGGTTGACCCGCGGCAGCCCGCCCTCCCTCCCTCCTCCAGCAACACTCCGGTTTTACTCTGCTCCTGGCTGATCGATACGCACCTCGTCGATAATGCCTCAGAATAACCTACGGCCATGTGCCGGGTACCGTTTAATAAGGCGATCGCTCATTGCAGTGCATCCGGTTCTTTTTTTTATAGGGCGGGCAAGACCACATTTCACAGCCAGGTCCGTTCCTAGCCCTGCATGAATGTGGTCTGTGGGGGGAGAAAACGGCACGCCAGGTGGTTTACAGCCACTCTGTCCCTTCCGATATGAGGAAATCGGCTTTAAGCTCAGCTGCGGTGGCTCAAGTGGTTAAGACGCTGAACTGCAGGCTGTGGAAGGTCAGTAGTTCAGCAGTTCGAGACCCGGGTGCCGCATGACGGAGTGAGCTCTCGTCTCTAGTTCTAGCTCCTGCCAACCTAGCAGTTTGAAAGCAAGAAATAGCAAGTAGATAAATAGGTACCACTTCGGTGGGAAGGTAACAGCGTTCTGTGTGCCTTGGTGTTTAGTCATGCCGGCCACATGACCACGGAAATGCCTTCGGACAGCGCTGGCTCTTCGGCTTTGAAACAGAGATGAGCACCGCAACCCTACAGTCGGATTTGACTGGCTTTCGAGCAAGGGAGCCTTTACCTTTACCTTTACCTTTAATGTGTTGCCCAGGGCTGGAGCACGGTATTTCGTCACCCCAGGACTGTCCATCTGGAGACAAGCAGGGAGGCCAGCTGCCGGCGGAACACCAGCTGTCAGCCACAGAGTGCGCAGAGCAATGCTCCCTCTAAGCTGTGGAGTCTTGTGAGCAAACATTCTACTTTGTGAGCTACTGGCATTAAAGGTGTGACACACTTTTGTCTCCGCTCCGGAAGGATGGCTCCAAAGCAAAGCAATTTATGCAGTAGCCAAACGGCTCGCTCACAACTTTAATGCCAGTAGCTCACAAAGTAGAGTTTTTGCTCACAGGACTCCACAGCTTAGAGGGAGCATTGCTCTGGAGCCATCCTTCCTAAGACAACAACACGTGAGCCAGAGGCTAAACAACTGTGAGCCAGCTCACACTCACTCAGCTTAGATGGAACACTGGTGCAGAGTCTGTGGCTAGCGTCAGCGTCAGCCGTGCGGAATGAAGTGGGAGGTGACTGGCCTTTTGTGCCACTGGACCCTTGCTGAGCGAGTGCCTCTGGACATCTGCCATGGTGGCGCTGAAGAGCCTGAGGTGACCATAGGATTGGCTGAAGATCTCCCAGAATTCCTTCTGGTCTCCAGTTGACAGAGATTAGTTCCCCCAGAGGAAACGGCTGCTTTGGAAAAGGAGGAGGAGATTGGATCTATAAAAGGATATTATAGCTTTTGAAAAAGTGCAGAAAAGGGCAACGAATGATAAAAGGGTTGGAACACTTTCCCTATGAGGAAAGGTTAAAGCGCTTGGGGCTCTTTAGCTTGGAGAAAAGACTGAGGGGTGACATGATCGAGGTTTATAAGATTATGCATGGGAAAGAGCAGGTTGAGAAAGAGGTACTCACCATACAAGAACTCGTGGGCACTCCATGAAAATTGCTGAGCAGTTGGGTTAGAACAGATAAAAGGAAGTACTTCTTCACCCAAAGAGTGATTAACACATGGAATTCACTGCCACAGGAAGTGGTGGCGGCTACAAGCATGGACGGCTCCAAAAGGGAATTAGATAAGCATATGGAGCAGAGGTCCATCAGTGGCTATTAGCCACAAGGTATAGATAGGGACTCTGGGGCAAGTGATGCTCTGTCTTCTTGGTGCTTGGGGGGGTCAACAGTGTGAGGGCTTCTAATGTCCTTGGCCCACTGGTGGACCTCCTGATGGCCCCTGGTATTTCTGGCCACTGTGTGACACAGAGTGTTGGACTGGATGGGCCATTGGCCTGATCCAACATTGGCATCTCTTATGTTCTTATGTTCTTACTAGCAGTAAAGCCCGTTGTGAAAGCAATACAACGAGATCTAGAAAGAGGCTCTGGGGCAGTGCTCTGGCTTTGGGCAAACAGTGTCAATTTGCTGTGGTGACCTCAGCAGGGTATAATGACAGAGTCCACTGTTTTCTCCAGAGGAACTGATCTCTGCTACCTGAAGAGCAGTTGTAATTGTGAGTAATCTGTAGCCCTCACCTGGAGATTGGCAGCAATTGTTACCCAGGACAAAATGGCTGGTTTGGAGGGTGGAGTCTATGGCATTCTACCTGTCTGAGGTCCCACCCCTCTGCAAACCCCACCCTCTCCAGGCTCCACCCCTCAAATCCCCAGGAATTTGTCAGCATGTAGTTGGCAACCCCATCTCCTTCCCAGCTAGCCACCAACCTACCATTATCTGCCCCTTTGACTTCAGCTGACTTCTGCCCTCCCTTCTGCAGAGCAGTTGTAATACTGAGTGCTCTCCAGCCCTCACCTGGAGATTGGCAACAATGGTTCCCTATGTGAGACTGACTGGTTTGGAGGGTGGAGTCTATGGCAGTGTACCTGTCTGAGGTCCCACCCCTCCTCAAACCTCACCCTCTTCAGGCTCCATCCCTCAAATCTCCAGGAATTTCCCATCTGGAGTTGGCAACCCTATCAGGATTGGCCCCAATGTGTTTTCTCCCAAAGGCCAAAGTAGGTGACAGGACCAAGCTTAGTTGCCTACCAACAGGCACTGAGGGGAATGTAGGGTTGCCAGCTCTAAGGAGGGAAATACCTGGAGGTTTGGGGGGTGGATTCTGTAGAGGGCCGGGCGACGGAGGCATCGGCCTTCTGTCGCCCGCCTTGCCCCCCCAATCTCGGCCATACCATACTAGTAGCCAGTAGTAATGGGAGAATTGATTCCGAGAGCTGTTGAACCATGAAGCTCACTGATGGCTGTTAGTAGTTCCTTATCTTTTGATTTTAATATAACTCACTCATTCTGAGATAATTCACATGTGAATATAAATCAATTAAAACTCACTTTATGTTTTTTGTTATATGTGTTTAGCAGTCAAACCACTGAACCCCACTAAATTTCTAAAGATTTGTGAAAGAAACACTTAGTGCTACACAAAAGTAAAGAACGATTGTGTGGGTAGTTTGTACTCACGCAGTGGTGGTTTGCACATCATGCCAGCTTTTGCTAAAGTTCTGTTTCAGTTCATTCATCAAGTTGATACCAAGTTTTTGTTTTATTTCCACAAGATGCTTCTCTTTGGCTACTAACACTTGTCGTAAAGTTGAGATTTCATCTTCTAGCTGAAGAGAATTAAACAACAGCAGCATTATTTTCAAGCATTAGTTTAGTATCAGATGTAATAACAAGTTAGTTTGGGGGATCCTAGATTTGTATGTTGCATCAGGCTTCCTCCCTGTTCCCCTTATACACAAATTGAAAACTCACTGCTTTCATGGCAACCCAAGATTAAATTGTGACTTGAAATCTTGGTTTGCAGAAAAGAGAACCAACTCCATCCCACCTTTTTCTTACTTTCATCTTGTTCTCATCCTTGCATCCTCCTTTCTCAAACTTCCATTTCCCTTCTCTTTATCATCCTTGGTGTTTTGCCATATTGCTACAGTACAAATTGCCACTAACAGGAAACACTACAGCATGTAGAAAGCTGTCTCACAATACAGCAAAATACTGCAGCATATATTTCACTGCTATTTATTTTTGGAGAGCCTAGATTAATATAAATCTATGAATTATAAATATTTATGGTATAGACAGAGCATTTTACTTTGGATTGTGGTTTGCAAACTAGGTATCATTGAATGA
>NW_015167526.1:1876642-1898577 GCF_001447785.1 Gekko japonicus
GGCAACCATCAGCCAACCTTAATCTGCCTGTCTGTCTTAAGTTTTACAACCCCCCCCCCCACAGCCTCTGCCTAGGGAACAGCTGATATCATTCTCCTCTCCCCTATGAGGTATGTTATGCAACTGAAAATTCCAACTGCCTTGCGGGGGGGTGAGTTTGAGGTGTGGAATGGAGTGAGGTCCAATCAGCTTCCATATGCAAATGACCTTGGAACGCTGGGCGGGACTGCACAAAGCAGCCAGTCAACCCAGCCAGTGTCTTCTAAGTGGCAGTTCTTCCGGCCTAACACTAAGGAGGCCAAATTTAGAATGTTGCGAAATAGAACGTTGCTATTCAATTATTATAAGGGAGAGATGCTCCGCTATTCAATTGAAGTCTCAGAGCGGCTTTGTGACGACCTCTTATTTGGGGAGGTCTAGTTTTACTTTTAAAATGTTCTTTATGTTTGCTCTAAGGGTAAACTGGCTGCCACCAGGAATTTTAATAAATTCCAATTCTTCTCTTTGCTTCTGGGTTTGGTATTGTAGCGCGGGGTCTAGGCCTTTCGAGGAACTATGTGGTCTGAGGAAGGATTCTTTACTTATCTGGTAAACTTGAAGTGAATAAGATTTATTTAACGAAAGTATAAATACGAGGGTGAACAAGGTAAACAGTACTGGGAATGATTTGACCAAATGCTTGGTGTCTCTCCCAAGCCTCTCTCCACTGACAGGGATATTTCATAGGCAACTTTATAACTCCTTTCACTGTACTTTTCTTAGAGACTCTCAGCTTTTCAACTGTTACTCTTATAACACAGAGACTTTTACTTTTATATTCCACACAGGAACCTCTCACACAGAGAACTCAGGACAAAACTCATATTAACTCTTTTACACAGCACACTCTGCTCTCTGACTCCTCAACTGTTTAACTCAACTGTCATACCTAACAGACACACCAGATAGACATTCCAATCATCCACACAGCATCCATTCCAAAACCCCTCCCCCTCTCTGTCAATCACCAATCACACCACTTGCCTGTCCAGCATTCTACATTATCATCACACAGCCATGCAAACCAACTTTTGAACACACACACACACACAGTAAAACATGGAATCGTTACAGGCTTACAATCTCCTTTCCCTCCCCCTCCCCACAACAGCCAGTTTGGTGTCGTGGTTAGTCGCACGGACTCTAATCTGGGAGAACCGGGTTTGGTTCCCCACTCCTCCACATGAAGCTGCTGGTGTGACCCTGGGTCAGTCACAAGTTCTCTCAGAGCTGTTCTCTCAAGGGCAGTTTCTGTCAAGAGCTCTCTCAGCCCCGCCGACCTCACAGGGTGTCTGTTGTGGGGAGAGGAAGGGAAGGAGATTGTGAGCCGCTCTGAGACTCCGGGTGAAGGGTGGGGGTATCAATCCAATCTCCTCCTCCTTCTTGTTCCAGAGACCCTCCAACAGGAATCTGACTTGTCTATATAATACGCACCCCAATATGCATTTACCATCCATGCTCCATCGTCACCAATCAATATAACAGTTATTACTTAATGGGCTAAAAATTGAAATTCTAATGTTTCCCCAAATCTGTGCGCAACATCGCAACTAATTGCTGCAGAACTTATTTGGGGATCTTAATGAAAATGCAAATGCAGAGGCATTAATCAAACAATTATTTCTTAACCACAAGACAGGCGACACTCAACCTAATTAAGGAATAAACAAAGCTAATCAGGGAGCCGACAACATTGGTTCATCATACATATGCAGTGTGAAAAGGAATATTACACGGTGATCTATTAAAGAGACCCCCACCCATCCGTTAATTCACTGTAACTCCTAATAATGGGACGACGCAGGCTCCAGGAAACAGAACAATGGTTTCATGCTGGTGGTGGTTAAGGAACATCTTCTCTTTGTAGGTCTGCCGGGTACCAGAAAATAAAACAAAGCAAAGGAATCACACGGAACATGATGATCGCGGCAATGTATATGGGCAAAGGGGGCTCTATGCACACCCCATCTAAGCTGTGAGACTGGGGAGGCGTGATTCTGAAAACTGAAGGGCCCTGCCACAAAACCAGAGCTGCACCAGAGTGGCACAAACCAACTTCTTGCCTTCCAGAGGGTTCAAGGCCAGGTTGCAATGATAGAAGAAGAGGAGGAGGAGGAGATTGGATTTATACCCTGCCCTTCACTATCCGAAGGAGTCTCAGAGCGGCTTACAAACTCCTTTCCCTTCCCCTCTCCACAACAGACACCCTGTGAGGTAGGTGGGGCTGAGAGAGCTCTGACAGAAACTGCTCTTTTTCAAAAACAGCTCTGAGAGAACTATGGCTTGCCCGAGGTCATCCAGCCAGGTGCAAGTGGAGGAGTGGGGAACCAAACCCGGATCTCCCAGATTAGAGTCCGTACTCTTAACTGCGACACCAAAGAGGGCTCCATGCACATCCCATCTAAGCTGTGACACTGGGGGGGGGGTTTGATTCTGAAAACAGAAGGGTTGTGCCCAGGGGTCATTTCATAGAAAAAGAGGTGCAGGAGCTCATTAGCATAACTCATTAGCATAACTTATTTGCATATACCACACCCCCTGACATCACCAGAAGTGTGTCAGACTGTTTTGGATTGCTAGCTATTGAATGGGTTCCTGGCTTTTGGGGGGGGGGGACGTGCAGGTCTGTCCTCACAGAGGAGGGAGAGCCTGTACCTGAATAAAACTTCGTCTTAAAGGTGCCGCTGGACTGTTTTAGACCAGGGGGCCGGGGGGCTCTGCAACTTACCTGGCTGCTTCTTGCTCTGACTGAGGGCTGCTGGGAGCAGGGGGTGGGGCTTGTTGCATGTGCCCGCCCCCTGGGCTCTTTACTGCCAGAGCTCCGCTCCTGTGCGCTCCTGCGGGAAATGACCCCTGCGTATTATTGTTACGTGTACCTCAAACTGCTTGGCATGACGATAGCAACCCGCTTGGCTCAGGCCCCTTTCCTAAAACTCAACTGTTGACTTTGTATCCTCACCACCAGCCCCTTCACGCCATAGTGATCTCGACAAGCCACGTCCTCTCTGGGCCTCGCTCTGAAATCACCTCAAGAGGGTAAAAAAATGAGGTGTCCCAATTCTTGACGCTTCGGTTGAGCTGGCGGCCGGAGGGTCCCAGAGCAGGAAGAGGCTGGCAGCACTGGGACCCAAAGGAATGTCTCTCTCCTCTCCTCCTGGCATGTTCCATGTATCACACCAACGGTGTCGTGTCCTATCAGACCGAGAGCTGCGCAACGGCAGGAGAGGGTGCCGTCAAGTGACACGAGCAGGGGTCGTTTCGTAGGAAAAGAGCTAGGGGGACTCATTAGCATATGCCACACCCCCTGACATCACCGGAAGTGTGTCATAAGGCCACACCCCCTGACATCACCGGAAGTGTGTCATAAGGCCACACACCCCGCCCCCAATGGTCCAGGCCGCCGCCGGTGGCCTTGCAGCTCCACTGCCGAGCCCCATGAGGGGCCCGGCGGTGGACCTGCAAGGCCGGCGGGAGTGCAAGGAAGCCCCGCAAAGGCCCTCCCTGGCCCCAGGCAGGCAGGGGTGGGGAGAGGCAGGGAGGAAGCAACTTACCCTCCCTCTTCTCCTGCCTCCTCCTGGCTGAATGAGGGCCGGAAGCGGGGCGGGCGGAAGCGGGGGACGGGGCTTCGTCATGTGCCCCGCCCCCCATACCTCACCCGGGGGAACTGTGATCCCCCGCGATCCCCCCCGAAATGACCTCTGGACACGAGGACACATCCTTTCTTTCCCATCTCCAAGGCTCACCTGGGCTGTCAGCAAATTCCTGGTCCATCCTCCGGAGAAGGGCAGCTGCCAGCAGACGAGCCTGGGAGACCTGCCAGCAGGAGTCCTTTCTGTCGCCCAAGAGAGAAGCTCCCAGAATGCATTGTGTTGTGTCCGCTGACCGCCACCAGGGGCCAGCGAATACCCCAGAGCTTGACACTGGAAGAACAATGGGGTCTGGGCTCCTAGGCTCTCCACTGGGGGAACCAATGGGACCGTGGTGGGAGATTTAAACCCACCAACGGGACCTAGGGTTGTGTCCCCAGGTGTGTATATAGTTGGCCAGCCGGCCGTTAGTGTTTGTCTTTGTTGTGTACCAGTAAACCATGCTGATCACTACATCAGTGGTTTCTTCATGCGTTTAACCCACTACACTTCACATTGCAATGCCACAGACTCACAATATATAACGAAGCTTCCGGCCTGAGTCTTCGTTTCGCTCCTAGACGTCCTCAGAAGTAAATTCTCTTATTCAACATTTTGCATTTAGTGAGTGTCGTCTCTTTTATTTTCCAAGGTTTTTTTCTCTCTCTGCTTATTAAAGCTTATGTTCAATATAGGAAATAACAACCTTCATACCAGGCTCCAGTCCAGTCTGCCGCACGCTAGGAAATGCTAGAATTGTGATTCTCTTAATGTATTGTGGTCTGTTTATAATATTGAGATTCTTATGTATGGATTAGTAGGTGGTAACTTTATGAATTTATGAATTAAGCACTTTAAAAATTAATTTACACAATGTATAAGATTTCAACACAGTATCTATTGCATTATATACAAAATGTTTCCCTGGTTGTTTCTATAACTCTGACCTTGTATCAAGTAGGACAGTGGTGGCGAACCTATGGCACGGGTGCCAGAGGTGGCACTCAGAGCCCTCTCTGTGGGCACGCGTGCCATCGCCCCAGCCAAGCCCAGACAAAGTGTCGAATTCTCTGCCAAATAATTTTAAGTAAATGAAAGCATTTGGGATTGCTTTCCTTCCTTTGTTTGGATCATCTTAAATTAATATATGAGTTGTTTTTTCTAAAGTAAAACCTCAGTATTCAGGTTAAATTGCCGTGTTGGCACTTTGCAATAAATACGTGGGTTTTGGGTCGCAGTTTGGGCACTCGGTCTCTAAAAGGTTTGCCATCACTGAACTAGGAGATCTCTCATATATTACTGCTATCAGAAATCCACCAAGCCATGTCCACTTGGGAGATCAAAAGCTGTACCAATGCTCAGATTACGGGAAATGTTTCAACCGGAACCCAAACCTCATTAAACATCAGGAAATCCATATGTGAGGGACGCTATCTGGATAGAGCTTTCCACAAACTATGCAAAACTGAATTATTCAAGAAGTCTTTTCTTGTACTGTATGAAATGGTTCTCAAAGTTAATTGGATAAATGATTAGGGACTGTAGAGGATACGACTGTGTGCAGCTTGCTGTAAGCAGGATCCCACTAGGTAATTTTTGCATCAAGGAGGAGGAGGAGGAGGAGGAGATTGGATGTATACCCCTCCCTTCACTACCCAAAGGCGTCTCAGAATGGCTTACAGGCTCCTTTCCCTTCCCCTCCCCACAACTCCTTTCCCTTCCCCTCCCCACAACAGTTTAGTGTGTTATGTTAATACTTACACTTTGCTTCAGTTTTTTTTTTTAATTTCTGGTTGGTTCCAGACTTCTACCATCTTTATCGTATTGCATGGTTCATTGAATGCCCCACCTTGTTGATTGTATAGACTCACTTTGTGTAATCCGCCTTGAATCCCAGTGAGAACTGCGAACTATCAACCAATCAATAATGCCTGCCCCTGCCCATTTAGGGGCAAACTGTGACAAGGCATCAGGAGTCCAGCCAATGTTCAAGTACCAAGAGGATTAATTTGTGTCCTTAGTTTCATGGAAGAGATGTCCACATGCCTGAGTCTCCACTTTCTCAAGTAAGCCAGGTGTCTTGGATGACGTGTGCTCTGAATCTCAGCTCTCTATCTCTGGGGGACGGATCCAGTTTGGTGTAATGGTTAAGCGCGCGGACTCTAATCTAGGAGAACCGTGTTTGATTTCCCACTCCTCCTCCACTTGCAGCTGCTGGATGACCTTGGGCAAGCCATAGCTCTGACAAGAGCTGCCCTTGAAAGGGCAGTTCTTGAAAGAGCTCTCTCAGCCCCACCTACCTCACAGGGTGTCTGTTATGGGGAGGGGGAAGGGAAAGGAGATTGTAAGCCGCTCTGAGACTCCGAGTGAAGGGCAGGGTATCAATCCAATCTCTTCTCTTCTTCTTCTAATTGTTTTGGATGCCTGCTGAGGATACTCAGGATCAAATGAATGTGATGGTTCCAGGGTTAAGGGCAAACGGGACTCATCTAACAATCGGCTGGCTCCGAAATAGCAGCAGCTGTTCTCCGCTTCCCCGGGTGGATTTGAAAAGTCCGTTCATCACAAGCGCTTTCACACCGCTTGAGGAGGCAGAAATAAATTTTAAAACCACCCCCACAAACCAGCAACATTATTAGAGTGCTTGGCTTCATGTAGCTTCAGATGCGACCCAGTAGGATTCAAAGGGAGACGACTTGTGCAAAAGATGGCAGGGAACATGCAGGTCATTTTCAGGCTAGGGCACCTCGCAGTTTAAGGTCGAATCTGCATTTGTCTTTCCCACCGGTGTCCCAGCCTTCTGACTCCGTCTTCAAAAAAGCTGTCTACATTTGGTGTCGTTTTCACACCTCAACAGTGCTAGCGTACTTTTGCACATCTGCGTATGTTTATTGTCCTCTGTCCACTGTCATTGCGCCTCCACACTGCTTTAAAAGGATCTTCTCCAAACAACATTCAAACAAGCCTAGAGAAAGATGGCGTCACAGCAGCAGGAAACTGATTTAAAAATGCAAATGCAGATTCGACCTAAAGGCGATCCTGTTGCTGCTGTAGAAAAGAGCAACAGTCCAGCAGCACCTTCAAGACTAACCAAATTTGTGGCAGGAGAGGAGCTTCCGTGAGTCGCTGCTCAGTTCTTCAGGTGCAGCTAGAAGGGGAGTCCCTCTGCCCAAATCCATCTACATGGTTAAATGTGGTGCCTTCCATGGAGACAGATCACTCCTCTCTCCAAGATAACGAGGACAGAGGGAGTTTCCTTCTAGCTGTATCTGATGAAGTGAGTGGTGACTCATGAAAGCTCACACCCCGCCACAAATTTGGTTACTCTTGAAGGTGCTGCTGGGCTCCTGGTCCAGTGTGGTGTAGTGGTTAAGTGCGCAGACTCTAATCTGGGAGAACCGGGCTTGATTCCCCGCTCCTCCACTTACAGCTGCTGGATGACCTTGGGCGAGCCATAGCTCTGTCAAAGCTGTTCTCTCAAGGGCAGTTCTGTCAGAGCTCTCTCAGCCCCGCCTCCCTCACAGGGTGTCTGTCGTGGGGAGGGGAAGGGAGAGGAGTTTGTAAGCCGCTCTGAGACGCCAAGTGAAGGGCGGGGTATAAATCCTATCTCTTCTTGTCTTCTAATAATAATAATAGTGTTATTGACATTCCGTCAGTCACCGTGGCATTTTCATTAGGGGAAGGACAGGTCCTTGCCCGCTGAGGAACTCACAAAATAAATCAGTAGAAAAGAGCAAAAGCTCAGGAGCACCTTGAAGACTAACCAAATGTGTGGCAGGGGAGGAGCTTTCCTGAATCGCTGCTCACTTCTTCACTTCAAGTGAAGAAGAATGGATGAGCCACACAGAAGTGCAGGTCTTCCTCTGAGTAATCAGTAGAGGAGGCTGGAAGGAGAGCTTTGCTGGAGCTGACCGCAAGGTCTGGCTTGCCCAGCCTCTTCTCTCCAACATCATCAACCACCTGGCTGTAACGTGATCCCTGTTTTCATTTTATTTCATTTTTGGAGAGGGGCTGTGGCTCACTGGCAAAGAGTCTGCTTGGTGTGTAGAGGGTCCCGGGTTTAAGCCCTGGAATCGTCAGTTAAAAGGATCCGGTAAGAGCCGGGGTCGTTCCGATTAAAAAAGAGCTAGGGGAACTCATTAGCATAACTCATTAGCATATGCCACACACCCTGACATCACCAGAAGTGTGTCATAAGGCCACACACCCCGCCCCCAACGGTCCCGGCCGCCGCCGGCCTTGCAGCTTCACTGCCGAGCCCCATGAGGGGCCCGGTGGTGGACCTGCAAGGCTGGCGGGAGTGCAAGGAAGCCCCGCAAAGGCCCCCCCATACCTCACCCAGGGGAACTGCAATCCCCCGCGATTCCCCCCCAAAATGACCTCTGGGTAAGAGGTGATGTGAAAGACCTCTGCCTGAGACCCCAGCGAGCCATTGCTGGTCTGAGGTCCATCATGCATCTGGCATTCACTCCACATTTTCTCAGCACTTGAACCGGTTCCCCCTTGCCTTGGAATATCTGTTTTCATTGCATTGCCTCAGATCCTGGTTTCTGCATTAAGTCCCGTGTCAGCTTGCCATCTATTTTGTTTTCATCGCTCGCTTCTGCATTGGTATGCAGATTTTCCAGTGTCAGTACTTGCCTCAGTGGTCATTAGCCATGTAAGAGATGCTTTGGATGGTGGATGGCACCTGAATGAGCCAAGTAATTCATGGCAAGGTGAAAAATACAGGGTGCATTCAGACGGGCCGTTTAGTCCGCGTTCGGCCCGCCTCAGAAACAGATTTTATCTGTGTGATCACACAGTCAACATCTGCCTCCCGTCCCCAGCCATTGTTTTCTGGCTCAAAACTGCTTTAACCCGGAGTATTTTGATACCAGGTCCCCAAGTGGTGTTTTCCTGATTCTCCGGTTCCAGCCGCATCTTTCCCCTGTGTGATCACACCTCCGGTGTCGAGCCACTTCTGGTTTAAACCCCCTCCCCGCTCGAAAGCTGCCCGAGGCTTCCGCTTTTCACCCGCCATTTTTTAAAAAACGTTGGCGGTGAGCGCATAGGTGGAGGTCTGCTACAGGGTTATTAAAAACAATGTTTAAATGGTGCCTAGTTTTAGCCTTTAGATGAGTTCGGGATCTCACAGAGGCCATTTTCGACGGTAAACGTTTAAAGGGAAGTGTTCCTTTAAAGTTTAAAGGGAAGCGTTACAGCAATCGGGTTGAAGAGGAAATCGCTGTTCTGCGCAGGCGCGAAACTTTTAGTTTGACAGATGGCTGCCTGTGCGCGTGCCCAAACTGAGGGAGAGAGGGGAAAAACGGTGCAGCGATCCGGAACAAGGAGGTGAGTGTGATCGCGATTCTCCAGGTTAAAAAAGACCGCATCAGGGCCGAAGCAATTTAAACCACTCCCAGCACGCCGTCTGACCGCACCCACAGAGGGGCAAATAGGAGCGGGGAAACTGATGGAGATAAATGAAGTCATGTCAAGTTGCCTACTTATTGTTCCCCTTGAATCGGAAGCGGAGGAAGGAAAAGGTGCCGCTCGAAACCACATTCAGATACCCCGGGGCAGTGCCATACTGACTGCGAAGTCACCCCTGAACAGCCATAAATCTACGCAGAAGGTACCAAAAAGCCCAGCGAACAAAGAAAGTGAAAGCGGCATACAGTGTAGGGGGAGATTAACCTGTGGGAAAACTGTGAGGAAACAAATGGGTGCAAAATCAGCCAGTTTGGTGTCGTGGTTAAGTGTGCGGACTCTAATCTGGGAGAACTGGGTTTGATTCCCCACTCCTCCACTTGCAGCTGTTGGGCGACCTTGGGCGAGCCATAGTTCTGGCAAGAGCTGTCCTTGAAAAAAAGCCGTTTCTGTCAGAGCTCTCTCAGATCCACCCACCTCCCAGGGCGTCTTTCTGTTGTGGGGAGGGGAAGGGAGAGGAGTTTGTAAGACGCTCTGAGACACCTTCGGGTAGTGAAGGGCGGGGTACGAATCCAATCTCTTCTCCTTCTCTGTAGACAAGACAGACTTTGATGGACCAGCAGCCTGATTCAGTAGAAGGCGGCTTCATGTGTCCATTTTCGAGTCTGCATTTTGTCCCTGGTCATCCGTTTCGGTCCCCTGAATATTTTGTGTGGCCACTGAGGATGCCAGCACTTGGACACCCTCTTGAGCCCACTGACGCCTGAGGCCCATGGGAGGTGCGCGTGCAAGACTGGGAAATGCACACGTATGACTTCAGCACAAGGAAAGAGGGAAATGGCTCGGACAATCTGGCGAGCCCCGTCCCTCGCAACCCAACGCTCCACAAACATCCAAGGAGCTCTCCGCCACTCAGCCCAGCAGTTCCATGACACAAATGAGCCGAGCTGGGATTTAGCCATGATAAATATCCCTCATCAATTAACGGGAGTGCGGCCATCCCTTCAGAGCGGAGGCCTTCCCTACGGAGGATTGTGTAATGGCTTCTGGTTGAGCCCCGTCAACATTAAATGTTCCATTTGGGGGATTAACTGGGCCCGGGATATGGAATTATTTACTGAGAATCATTAACCTAATGACAAAGGCTTTCTGTAAACGGCTTAGCCAGGTTGCAAAAGAGAAACAGCTCTAATGAATCCAAAACTTGGAGGGGAGGGGAAAACTCTGGAAGATGCTGGTGGTCCTGGCCCGGGCCCAGCTGGGAGCCCTCTGCTCCGCCCGGGGCCAGGAAATGGTTGGTTTCTTTTGGAATCGCCACCTTGGAGTTGGACTGCCTGAATCCTGCACACCGTCGTAAAAAAACAGAAGGAGACCCATTGGCTAGCTGGCCAGCCGGCCGGCCTCCTTGGCCGTCTCATGATCTGAAGAGGATGCCGCCAGCGTTTGTTCTGATGAGTCGTGGGTCACGTGCAACTCTGCCCTTCGGTCTTTGCTGCCCCCAATGCCCAGGCCTGCTCCCCACGATGCCTGGCTGGTTCCACATCACGTGCACCCCCTTCAGCCCCCCATTTCCGCAGGCCACCGGCACACCTCTCTAGTCCTGCTTCCCTACCCAACTGAAGCCTGTGGACATTTGTTGAATTCATTTGTACGCAGGAGTCATTTCCTGCAGTAGTGCACAGGAGCAGAGCTCCAGCAGTAAGGAGCCCAGGGGGTGGGCACATGCAACAAGCCCTGTCCCCTGCTCCCAGCAGCCCTCAGTTGGGCCACAAGAAGCAGCCAGGTAAGTTGCAGAAACCCCCCCCCCATGCCCGCCTTCAGGTACAAGCTCTCCCTCCTCTGTGAGGACAGATCTGCACGTCCCCCACCATAGCTAGCAATCCAAAACAGTCCAGTGGCACCTTTAAGACCAAGTTTTATTCAGGTACCAGCTCTCCCTCCTCTGCAAGGACAGATCTGCAGGTTCCTCTCCCCCCCAATAGCTAGCAATCCAAAACAGTCCAGTGGAGCCTGAGCGGTGGTGGGTGCCTTCTGACACACTTCCGGTGATGTCAGGGGGTGTGGCCTATGCAAATAAGTTATGCTAATGAGTTGTGCTAATGACCTCCTGCACCTCTTTTTCTATGAAATGACCCCTGTTTATACCCCATCTTTTCCCCCAACGGGGACCAGTGTTCCCTCTAAGCTGAGTTAGTGTGAGCTAGCTCACAGTTTTTTAACTTCTAGCTTACACATTTTTGTCTTCGCTCAGGAAGGATGGCTCCAGAGCAAACTAATTTATGCAGCAGCCCAATCGCTCACTCACAACTTTAACGCTAAGAGCTCACAAAGTAGAACTTTAGCCCACAAGACTCCACAGCTTAGAGGGAGCATTGTCGGGGACCCAAAGCGGTTTACATCATTCAGTTTGGTGTCGTGGCTAAGAGCGGTGGACTCTAATCTGCGAGGACCAGGTTTGAATCCCCACCCCTCCACATGTAGCCAGCTGGTGTGACCTTGGGTCAGTCACAAGTTCTCTCAGAGCTGTTCTCCCACGAGCAGTTCTCTCAGAGCTCTCTCAGCCCCTCCCACCTCACAGGGTGTTTGTTGTGGGGAGGGGAAGGGAAAGGAAGATGGTAAGCCGCTCTGAGACTCAGAGTGAAGCGCAGAGTATAAATCACATCTCTTCTTCTTCTTCTTCCCCCCTCCGTTTTATCCTCACAACAACCCTATGAGGTAGGTTAGGCTGACAGGCATGACTGGCCCAAGGTCACCCAGCAAGCTTCCATGGCATGAGTGGGGATTCGAACCCAAGTCTCCCAAACCCTGGTCTGACTCTCTTAACCATTAAAGCACACTGGCTCTCAGCTCAGCAGCTGTCTTGCCCAGTCCCTACCCACTTTATCCACCCAGTTCCATCCTGGTTCTACCCCAATTCCATTCCGGATCGGCCAGAGTGTTCCTGGCACGCAGACTGCTCTAAGGTCCACCCACAGTCTTCCTCCCCGGGCATCACCCTCTGGTTCTGTCTGGATTGGTGTAGTGGAGAGCCAGTGTGGTGCCGTGGTTAAGTGCGCGGACTCTAATCTGGGAGAAGAAGAAGAGAAGAAGAGATTGGATTTATACCCCGCCCTTCACTACCCAAAGGTGTCTCAGAGCGGCTTACAAACTCCTTTCCCTTCCCCTCCCCACAACAGACACCCTGTGAGGTAGGCAGGGCTGAGAGAGCTCTGACAGAAACTCTCTTTTTCAAGGACAGCTCTGACAGAACTACGGCTTGCCCAAGGTCGTCCAGCAGCTGCAAGTGGAGGAGTGGGGAATCAAACCCGGTTCTCCCAGATTAGCATCCGCGCACGTAACCACTACACCAACTCCTCCACTTGCACCTGGCTGGATGACCTTGGGCAAGCCGTAGTTCTGTCAGAGCTGTCCTTTAAAAAGAGCAGTTTCTGTCAGAGCTCTCTCAGCCCCATCTACCTCCCATGGTGTCTGTTGTGGGGAAGGAGTTTGTAAGCCGCTCTGAGACTCCCTTGGGTAGTGAAGGGCGGGGTATAAATCCAATCTCCTCCTCCCCCTCCTCCTCCTCCTCTTCTTCTTCTATTGGTGCAGTGGTTTGGTGTCCATCACAAGTAGTTTGGGTCCATCACAAGAGTTTCAGTGGATTTATTAATTGATTTAGCACTATACAAAACTGTGGTTAAGTGCACAGTCTCTAATCGGGGAGAACCAGGTTTGATTCCCCACTCCTCCACTTGTACCTGCTGGATGACCTTGGGCAAGCCGTAGTTCTGATAAGAGCTGTCCTTGAAAAAGAGCAGTTTCTGTCAGAGCTCTCTCAGCCGTGCCTACCTCCCAGGGTGTCTGTTGTGGGGAGGGGAAGGGAAAGGAGTTTGTAAGCCGCTCTGAGACACCTTTGGGTAGTGAAGGGCGGGGGATAAATCCAGTCTCTTCTTCTCCTCCTCCTCCTTGGGAGGCACAATTTTTTAAAAAGCTGGCCTTACCAGCCTTACTGAGGCCTATGTCTTGTTTCAGATGGCGGAGGGGCGGGGAGAGAGAAGACTCCGTTTCTGCAGGAACATCTAGCCAGGGTGGAGATTTTTCAGGCAGCGCGGAGTGGGAAAGCATGGAGGAGGGTTTGGCAGGGAGGCGGCGGAGTGCCGACGGCAAGAGAGGACATTGCAGCAATCCCACTAATATTATTCCCATCTCTCCCTTAATGGCATTGCCGCGGGCTGCAGCCATTCTTTGCGTTAACACAACAGCCTGTCATTCCGGTGGTTGTCAGCGAGTCTTCTGCCATTAGTCAAAGATGGCTTAGATTGTGGGACGGGCTCGGTCTTTAGCACAGCAGATCCATTTTGCAAGGGCTGGTCTCATTCGTGGCTGAATGTGGGAGAAACCAAGGGAAGAAGAGCGGTTCCTCAGGAGGAGGAGGGGGCGCTCCTTCTTTGGACGTGTTCAAAGTGAGGCTGGATGGCCATCTGACAGCAATGCGGATTGTGTGAATTTAGGCAGGTCGTGAGAAGGGAGGGCAGGGAGGGTTGCCTCAGTGCTTAGTTCTTGTGGCCGTTGTCTACATGCCGAGGGAAATGCTGATCGCCACTTTGGGGTCAGAGCTGCGGTGGCTCAAGTGGTTAAGACGCTGAGCTGCAGGCTGTGGAAGGTTGGTCGTTCAGCAGTTCGAGACCCGAGTGTGCCACATGATGGAGTGAGCTCCCGTATCTAGTTCCAGCTCCTGCCAACCGAGCAGTTCGAAAGCAAGAAATTGCAAGTAGATAAATAGGGACCACTTTGGTGGGAAGGGAACAGCGCTCCGTGCGCCTCGGTGTTTAGTCATGCCGGCCACATGACCACGGAAATGTCTTCAGACAGCGCTGGCTCTTCGGCTTGGAAACTGAGATGAGCACCGCAACCCTAGAGTCGGATTCGACTGGCTTTCGAGCAAGGGAACCTTTACCATTACCTTACTTTGGGGTCAGAAAGGCATTTTCCTCCAGGCCAGATCAGCCAAGGGGGTGGTTCTTTGCCTATCTCTGGGCATAGAGCAGGGGTCACAGGGAGGGAGTGGGGGGTGGTAGGTGTGAATTTCCTGCATTGTGCAGGGACTAGATGGACTAGATGACCTTTGGGGGTGCCTTCCAGCTCTCTGTTTCTTTTTTTTAAAAAAATTATTTAAATCTATACATGTCAGTTCCGTACAAAAAACACCAAACAACGTGCTAGCTCATCTGAGTACAGTTAAACCATCAAAACATTCAGCCTTCAACAAAGGAAAGAAAGTTGGGAGGCCAAGAAAGAACGAGAAAAAGATCGTATCTGTGTATATCGGATTATTCGGAATGATATCCTGTTCAGGCAGAAGTTGCATTAGTGGAAACCAAGTTGTAACAGGATTATTGTAAGCTTTCTCAGAGTATGGTTGCATAGTGCCAACAGTAATCTTTGCCGTAACAAAATAGGACCAGATTCGACTTAACCAAGTATTGATATGGGGAGGTAAAGGGTTTTTCCAATGAGCAGCTACAGTATTTCTTGCTATAGAAAGTAAAGAGAGAAGAGGTTGGATTTATGCCCCACCCTTCACTACCCAAAGGAGTCTCAGAGCGGCTAACAAACTCCTTTCCCTTCCCCTCCCCACAACAGACACCCTGTGAGGTAGGCGGGGCTGAGAGAGCTCTGACAGAAACTGCTCTTTTTCAAGGAGCAGCTGTGCCAGAACTACGGCTTGCCCAAGGTCATCCAGCAGCTGCAAGTGTAGGAGTGGGCAATCAAACCCGGTTCTCCCAGATTAGAGTCCGCGCACTTAACCACTACACCAAACTAGCTCGTTATGCTCTTTATTTCCTACTGGAGGAGTTTGGTATTCCAATAAAAAGACTTCAGGGAGAAAATTTTACTTTACACCTGTAATTAAAAATATATTTTGATGAACCTGTTTCCAAAAAGATTCAATGATTGGGCAAGACCACCATATGTGGAGGAAATCACCCATCTGACCACATTTCCTGGTACAGCTCTCTTGTTTCTATGAATCTGCTGGTCATTCGCTCCTTTTACCCCCATTCACATTTTTACCCCTCTTAAGGGGTGGAGGGGATTAATTTCAGCACCCAATAGAGCATCCCCTCACTGACACATCCTTGTAGATGAGAAAGTAAGACCCCTTCTGACTGCCCGCTTGATACAACAACAGGGTCAGTGCATGGCTCCACCAGTACATTTGTTGTCAACTTTTGGTTGGGACCTACCTGGAGATGTGGGGGTGGAAACTAGGGAGGGCAGGGTTCAGGAAGGGGAGGAGCCTCAGCAGGGTAGAAGTCCGCCCACCAAAGCAGCCATTTTCTCCACGGGAAGAGGTCCGGTGACTAGTTGTGATTCCAGGAGATCTCCAGGGCCCGCCTGGAGGTTGGCACCCCTTCCTGGCTGACATGCAAAGGCAGCCGAGGCTGAAGAGCTCCTCTCCCTACCCCCCTCCAGTGGGGCTGTACAATTGCCCAGCTTCTG
Source organism: Gekko japonicus (assembly GCF_001447785.1). Taxonomy (NCBI): domain Eukaryota; kingdom Metazoa; phylum Chordata; class Lepidosauria; order Squamata; family Gekkonidae; genus Gekko; species Gekko japonicus. Next base: position 1,892,203 of record NW_015167526.1, read on the forward strand.
GTTGCATCTGAGCTGCTGCCATGCAAAGGAGCCGCACACGCCCTCGGGGATAACAGCCACACAGAATGAACCTAAGAACAGAAGAGAAGCCAGTGCTGAATCAGGCCCATGGCCCATCCAGTCCAACACTCTGGGTGCATTCAGACGCGCCGTTTCAGCCGGCATAAACTGCTCCGGTTGGAACCGTTGCAGTTTATGCCGGCTGAAACGCGATCACACTTACCTCCTATCTGCGGATCCCATCGCTGTATGCCTGTTCACACACAGTGGGCGTCGGAGTTTTGTTTTTTTTAAAAAAAAAACCCTCAGTTTGAGCATGTGCATAGGCAGCCATCCACAGAATGGCGATCTTCGCGCATGCGCAAAAAAACCCCGTCTTACATTTAAACTTTAAAGGTAAGGACTTACCTTTAAAGTTTAAAGAGCAAAGTAGCCTCCCTGAGGTCCCGGACGCCTCTGAAACGCTAAACTAAGCCCCCCCTTTTTAAAAAAACAAACGCCAGGGCGAAGCTTACCAGGTGCCACCAGGAGGTCCAGCAGGGCAGGAGCTTGAGGAAGTGCTTGGGGTGGGGTGGGGAGCAGTTATCTGTTCTTCGACTTCCCTGAAGGTCACATAAGGGCCTGCTGGGTCAGGCCAAGGAGGGTCCCTCTACTGCAGGGGCGTCGAACTCATTTGTTATGAGGGCCGGGTCTGACATAAATAGAAATCTCACGCTCAGAGTTCTGAGTCAAAGCTTGCTGGAATTCCTGCAAAACAGGAGATATTGTTTCAGTGGCCCTAGATCAGTGGTTCTCAACCTTCCTAATGCCACGACCCTTTAATACAGTTCCTCATGTTGTGGTGACCCCCAACCAGGGGTCATTTTGTAGAAAAAGAGGTGCAGGAGCTCATTAGCATAACTCATTTGCATTACTCATTTGCATATGCCACACCCCCTGACATCACCAGACGTGTGTCAGAAGGCGACACCCACCACTCAGGTGCCACTGGACTGTTTGAGATTCCTAGCTATGAGGGGGGGGAGTGCAGATTTGTTCTCACAGAGGAGGGAGAGCTTGTACCTGAATAAACCTTGGTCTTAAAGGTGCCACTGGACTGTTTTGGACTGGGGAGCTCTGCAACTTACCTGACTGCTTCTTGCTCTGACTGAGGGCTGCTGGGAGCAGGGGGTGGGGTTTGTTGCATGTGCCCGCCCCTTGGGCTCTTTCCTGCCAGAGCTCCGCTCCTGTGCGCTCCTGCAGGAAATAACCCCTACCTTCAACCATAAAATTATTTTTGTTGCTATCATAAGACCATCGAAAATGTGTGTTTTCCAATGGTTTAGGCGACCCCTGTGAAAGGGCCGTTCGACCCCCAAAGGGGTCGTGACCCACAGGTTGAGAACCACTGCCCTAGATCCACACAGGCATGTCTAAAACGACTGAAAATCATGTGCATGGAAAGTTAATTGCTAGAGATGGGGTTGAAAATTAGTGTGACTGGTATGATGGTTTTCCATCAAGCCTGGCTCCTGCCTTCCTCCTCCCCCCACGGTCAAGAGGACACTAACTTGTGTACCTCTTGTGTCCCGTCTGTAAACTGTTAGTTGAATTATTCCGGTTGCTTTAATTGCTCTTAACTTGATTTGTGAATGTTGCTATCGGAAATGTTGTCCCTCCACTCTGAGCCCTGATGCAACTGGGAGGGAGGGCTATATATCGAATTAAAAGAATAAAGAAATGATTGATTCAAGCGGGCAACCGTGTTGGTCTGAAGCAATAGAACCAGGGCTCTTTTTGTAGAAAAAGCCCAGCAGGAACCCATTAGCATAATAGGCCACACCCAACAGCAGAAACTCATTAGCATAATAGGCCACACCCCTGACAGCACAGCTCATTGGCATATTAGGCCACTCCCCCATGTTACCAGAAGTGTGGTCATCCAGCCACACCCACCTTTTGCTTCTTATTCTGTTTACTTTGTCTGTTGTCAAAACCCAGGGCTTTTTTGTAGCAGGAACTCCTTTGCATGTTAGGCCACACACCCCTAATGTAGCCAATCCTAATGAGTTCCTGCTGTTGGGTGTGGCCTATTATGCTAATGAGTTCCTGCTGGGCGTGGCCAACTTGGAAGCCAGCCGGAACTCCGTTCCTGTTCGTTCCTGCCCCAAAATAGCCCTGAATAGAACAGTGCTTGAGTCTAGTGGCACCTTGAAGACCAACAAAGTTTAATTCTGGGTATAAGCTTTCGTGTGCATGCACACTTCATAGAATCATAGAATCGTAGCATTGGAAGGGGCCTCCAGGGTCATCTAGTCCAACCCCCTGCACAATGCAGGAAATTCACAACTACCTCCCCCTCCACACCTGCAGTGACCCCTGTTCCACGCCCAGAAGATGACAAAAAACCTCCAGGATCCCCAGCCAAACTGGCCTGGAGAAAAATTGCTTCCTGACCTCATCAGATACCTGGTATTATTATTATTACTCGTATTATTATTGCAATGTTTTTGGAATTGTAGGCCTATTGAAGGTCAAAGAAGACGGGGACGGCAAAGGATGACATGGTTAGTGTCATAGATGCAACGAACATGAAATTGAGCAAACGTCAGAGGACGGCGGAAGACAGGAGGGCCTGGCGGGAGCTGGTCCATGGGGTCGCGAAGAGTCGGACTCGACTGTGCGACTGAACAACAACAAAAACTCTTTGAGCAGAAAACCGCTGCCTTGTTTCTGGGTGTCCGGTTTGTTCACTTTAGCAGAGACAATGCACTGGAAGCAGGGGTCATTTCGTAGAAAAAGAGGTGCAGGAGCTCATTAGCATAACTCATTAGCATAACTTATTTGCATATGCCACCACCACCCCCGACATCACCGGAAGTGTGTCAGAAGGCAACACCCACCGCTCAGGCTCCACTGGACTGCTTTGGATTGCTAGCTATTGGGGGGGGGACATGCAGATCTGTCCTCGCAGAGGAGGGAGAGCTTGTACCTGAATAAAACTTGGTCTTAAAGGTGCCACTGGACTGTTTTGGACCGGGGGGGGGCGGGGGGAGCTCTGCAACGTACCTGGCTGCTTCTTGCTCTGACTGAGGGCTGCTGGGAGCAAGGGGTGGGGCTTGTTGCATATGCCCGCCCCCTGGGCTCTTTACTGCCAGAGCTCCGCTCCTGTGCGCTCCTGCAGGGAATGACCCCTGACTGGAAGGATCCAGACCTTGGTGAACTGGAGAACTCAAACCTGGCTTATCACAGCCTTGAATGGCTCAGGGTCACCTGCTTTAGCTGTTGCAACAAAAGTGACTTTTCCCCCTGGGAGCAGATGGGTTGCAAGGACGCTGCCGATCTCCCTGCTCCCCTTCCCTCCCAGGCAGCCATCGGCTGTTCAGCGGGGCTTAAAGAGCCTCTAATTACAAAAGCCCCCCGGCTTATTTACTTACCGGGAGCTCTTGTCAACTTGAATCTTCTTGCCATCTTGTGAGTTGTATTAGCCAGTGTTGTAGAGGTCTTACTATTGTGTAGATTAGGTTTTAATTGTTTTAAATCTATTGTGTATACCTACTGTCGTAACCCGCCCTGAGCCCTGCGGTGCAGGGAAGGGCAGGCTAGATATTTAATTAAATAGATAAATAAAATAAGTCAGCTGGGGGAGCCGGTCTGCGTCCCATCCTGCGGAAACTGGAAGGAAGCTCTCGTTTAACTATTCAAATGGCAGTGGGGTAAGGGAAGTCCCCAGAAGGTTGGCCCCAGAATGTCGGACCAGAACCAACGGGTTGAAATTAACTCAAAAGAGCTTTTGGCTGAACATTAGGATGAACTTCCTGAGAGTTAGAGAGGTTCCTCACTGGAACAGGTTTTCTCGGGAGGTGGCAGGCTCTCCTTCTTAAGAGCCAGTTTGGTGTAGCAGTTAAGCGCGCAGACTCTAATCTGGGAGAACTGGGTTTGATTTCCCACTCCTCCACTTGCACCTGCTGAATGACCTTGGGCAAGCCATAGTCCTGGCACAGCTGTTCTTGAAAAAGAGCAGTTTCTGTCAGAGCTCTCTCAGCCCCACCTACCTCCCAGGGTGTCTGTTGTGTGGAGGGGAAGGGAAAGGAGTTTGTAAGCCACTCTGAGACTCCTTTGGGTGGTGAAGGGCGGGGTATAAATCCAATCTCTTCTTCTTCTTTCACCCCCAACGGGGACCCCATGGCGGCTTACATTATTCTGCTTCTCTCCATTTGATCCCCAAAACAACCCAGTGAGGTCGGTTAGGCTCAGATGATATGACTGGCGTAAGGTCACCCCGCAATCTCTCGTGACTGGGTGGGGACTCTAAAAAGGAGCTCCCCAATCCTAGCTCGACACGCTATCACCCCTGCACCACACCGGCTATTTTAGTTTCTCTCCTTATTTTAATAGGCACACAGCCACACAACAGGCAGAAAGGCATCAGGTAAAGCTCCCGTCATCACTGCTGGGAAAGCGTCGCTCACTGAAATGTCAGCCTGCCATGCAGATGTTAAAGACCCCTGTGAGCTCCTTGCTTATTGGGGAGACCGTTTCTCCTTTAAAACACACTCTGTTTACATGAACTTGGTAGTTTTCTGCTGCCACCAGGAATTTAAAATTTCAAATCTCTCTAATTTGGTAGAATGACCTAGGGTCTGGGCACTTCAGAGGACTATGTGGCCCTGAGGAAGGACTATTCTGATTGCTGGGATAAGTTTAAACAAAAAATGATTTATTTAATAAAAAACAAAATAGGTTTCTGGTTATTTTGAACTGTTGCTGAAGAAAGGAACTTGTAAATATAACTGGCAAAGCTTGATGTCACAGTCTCTCAAACTCCAAAACACTACTCTGATAGGCTTAGACAGTCTACTCTCTCTCTCTCTCTCTCTCTCCCTCTCTCTCTCCCTCTCTCTCATATATATAGCCACACAGGCTAAACTCTTTGTCTTATTCACACAGAATAGACTCAAACTCCCATAGTCACACAGACTATGCTCTCTCTTCAAACTTCACACACAGAATCCTCTCATAGATACCCCTCCTCCCACACTCTCAGTCATCAGCCAATCACATCACACTTGTCTCCCTCTGTCACTCTTCTTACAGTACTGCAGTCAAACTAAACATTTAAAGAAACACACACACCAAAAGCAGAAATCAATACAACCCCAAATGGAAAATCGGGGACATTGTTTGGGCCCTAAAAAGCAGCCGTAGAAGATCCCCCCAATAGTTGTGGCAGCCAGACTGGAGAGGGGAGGAAACAGATTGTCTGATAGAAAAGACCCCCCCCAACCACTGCTTTAAGCCCACCTGGGTAGTAGGTGGTCCAACAGGATTTCTTCCTCTTATGCAAAGTGCCATCAAGTCTCAGCTGACTTCTGGTGACCACAGCAAGGGGCTTTCAGGGCAAGTGAAAAGCAGAGGTGGTTTGCCATGGCCTTCCTCTGCAGAGTCTTCCTTGGTGGTCTCCTTTCCAAGTACCAACCCGGGGGGGGCGTGGCTTGGCGGCCGATAATGGCGGTCGCATAAGGAACTGACTCCTCCACCCTACCCACCATTATCGTTCTTACAACCTCATCGCTGCCCTCGATCTTCACAAAACTCGTAATGGGAAAGAGCGGAGCAACTCGCGTAACCAGAAATGCTGGTAACCCCCACCAAATGACTAAATATCTTGTGAGGGAACCGCTCAAACAGACAACGGGCCGTTCGCCTGCTCTGGAGCCCAAAATGGCGACAGAACAATCTGACGAGGACGACGACGGTCTGCTCACCCGATCCGAGTTTAGATCGGCACTTCGTCACTTAGAATCGGCAATAGCTGACCAGATCAGGCAAGCAGTCCATCCCCTTGCAGAAGACCTAAAAGCTTTAACCTCTACGCTTGCCGAAGTATCTCAAGCCGCTGAGACTGCCTTCGAAACGGCAATTGCCAATCAAGAAAATATTCAAAGCCTGCAAAAGTCGGAGGAGTGGGCGGCAAACAAAATAATGACGATTGAAGACAAACTCAGAGAACGCAATCTTAAATTCCGTAACTTGGCTGAAGACGCGGAAGGTGAGACCGATTTAAAAACCTTTCTGGCCTCCTGGCTTTCGAATGCCCTAGAATTGGAAGATAAAGTCGCTCCTTTGATTGACAAGGCCTACCGAGTGGGCCCGGCTACCAGGAAAAATGACAAGTTCCCTAGAGATGTGGTCGCTGTCTTCCCTGATAGCAGAACCCGCGACGCCATTTTGAAAACATCTAGATCGTCAAAGATAAAGTCGCTCCTTTGATTGACAAGGCCTACCGAGTGGGCCCGGCTACCAGGAAAAATGACAAGTTCCCTAGAGATGTGGTCGCTGTCTTCCCTGATAGCAGAACCCGCGACGCCATTTTGAAAACATCTAGATCGTCCG
>NW_015167526.1:1898814-1899038 GCF_001447785.1 Gekko japonicus
TCCTCATTCTTTAAATAACTCAAACTAAACAGAACTCTGAATCTGATTCACTACTACATCTTTCTACCGTTAGAAAATTACCTTGCAGTTACAACTACCATTTTGCTTTTCCTAAGAAGTTCTCTTGTTATTGTTCATTTAAGATGTGTTGGTAAGAACCTCAATATTAAGAACTTGGTGAAGTTAACCGACTTTAAGTTTATTATAGACAATTTATTTACTTA
>NW_015167526.1:1903220-1907604 GCF_001447785.1 Gekko japonicus
GACTCTAAATTGAATACGAAACTACCATGGTTTAATTATCTTCAGTTACAACATTTATTTGCTTCTCCCCAACTCAACTCTGCTTGCAAAAGACCTCCAACTGATTTTGAAAAATTGCTATTGACCTCAAACGGTTTACCTCGTGGTCTAATCTCCAAAATTTATAAAATTCTCATCGACCCGGTGCCATTTAAATTACCCTCTTATACTTCTCTATGGTCTACTGACCTTCGTACTGAGTTATCGGATGACTTTTGGATACAGGTATGGTCATCCTATGCATCCAGAACAAACTCAATAAATGTCCAACAGCAAAACTATAAAATATTGTCTCGATGGTATTTGACCCCAGTCAAATTACATAAAATTAATGGATCCTCTTCACCCCTGTGTTGGAGAAACTGTGGATTGCTGGGCTCTTACTTCCACTGTTGGTGGGATTGCCCTGTAATCCAATCCTTTTGGCGTCAAGTACTATCGGAAATCACTAAATTAACAGGACATACCATACCATTAAGACCAGACACTATTCTTTTGAATTATTGGAACGATAGCAGTATACATCAACATGGCAAAGAACTACTTACCCTTCTTATTGCGGCAGCCAAATCATCCATCGCCACTACATGGAAAGGCCAGACTCCTCTTACCCTACACTCCTGGTACTCCAACCTCTGGAACCATCTATTGATGGATAAAATCACAGATAAGCTGAATTATAACAACCCCTCTCACGATTGTGACGCTTTTTTTGGCAGATGGCATCCAATCCTAGAAAAACTGGACTACGTCCTAGACAGAATTAACAAATCTCAACAATCTCAATACTACAACTATATCCGACGTGACTGGGTATTATAAGAATGGCGATGCAATTACTAACATGAACATTTTGTTATGTGTAGCATAATTCATCTGTTGCCATTAATGCTTGTATTTTACGTATTACTCTTTTAACGCATGTTAATAGTTGGTCGAATTTGTAAGTTGTAAGTTGTTATATACCAGTTAATTGTGAATACTGTTGTTATTGTTTAATCCCACAATAAAAAACCAGTTACAAAAAAAAAAAAAAAAAAAAAAAAAAAAGTACCAACCCGGCTTAGGTTCTCCGATCTGATGAGATCGGGCTACACCATGCCCTCTTCCCTTCCTGGCTACGCTGTAGGGTTGCCAATTGCTCCTGGAGAAAAATGCCGTGTCCCTTTAACAGACGCCAGGCTGCACCTGGAGTCTTGTGTGCAGTTCTGGAGGCCTCACTTCAAAAGGGATGTAGACAGAATGGAGCGGGTGCAGAGGGGAGTGACGAGGACAATCGAGGGCCTGGAGACCAAGAAGTCCTATGAGGAAAGGCTGAGGGACTTGGGAATGTCCAGTCTGGAGAAGAGGAGGCTGAGGTGGGACATGGTGGCTCTCTTGAAGTATTTGAAGGGCTGTGTCCCTTAGAGGAGGGCAGGGAGCTGTTTCTGTTGGCAGCAGAGGAAAGGACTCGCAATCATGGGTTTAAATTAAGTGTGGGAAGGTAAAGGAAAAAGTAAAGGTTCCCTTGCTCGAAAGCCAGTCAAATCCGACTCTAGGGTTGCGGTGCTCATCTCCGTTTCAAAGCCAAAGAGCCAGCACTGTACAAAGACCTTTCCGTGGTCATGTGGCAAGCATGACTAAACACCAAGGTGCACGGAATGCTGTTACCTTCCCACCGAAGTGGTACCTATTTATCTACTTGCAATTTCTTGCTTTCGAACTGCTAGGTTGGCAGGAGCTGGAACTAGAGACGGGAGCTCACTCTGTCATGCGGCACACTCGGGTCTCGAACTGCTGAACTACCAAACCTTCCACAGCCTGCAATTCAGCGTCTTAACCACTTGAGCCACCGCAGCTGGATATTAGAGAAAACTCTTTTACAGTAAGAGTTGTGCAAGAGTGGAATCAGCTGCCTCGGGAGGTGGTGAGCTCCCCCTCCCTGGCAGTCTTTAAGCAGTGGTTGGACAAACACTGGCCAGAGATGCTCTAGGCCAGGGGTGTCAAACTCATTTGTTATGAGGGCCGGATCCGACGTAAATGAGACCTTGTTGGGCCGGGCCACATGTGTCATAAGATGTAATGCCAGGGAGCAGAAATATAAACTTTATAAAGGACACAAACACAAAGGGTTTCTTTTTTACTTTAAAACATGATTTAACAGTAGCACTCTTGCAATATTTTGTTTATTTAATCGTGTCTGATAACTGACCCCTCCTGGTCTGAATTATGGCATCAAAATGTCTGTGCTGTTGCCATCTTGAGTATGCTGTTCAGGTGTGTCTCTGTAAGCTGCAAACCTACGATGACGCAGCAGCAGCAGAACTGGAAGAAGAAGCAGAAGATAGGCAGTCCCACGGCGGGCCTGATGGAAACCCTCCAGAGGGCCTGATCTGGCCCCTGGGCCGCATGTTTGACACCCTGCTCTAGACTGATCCTGCCTGGCGCAGGGGGTTGGACTAGATGGCCTCTATGCCCCCTTCCAACTCTGTGATTTTATGATTCTATGAGGCTTCATGTGTGGAAATGGGCAGGGGAAGCCGTTCCTGGCACAGAGGTAAATACCACCGCTCGGTCGCTAACAGCCCATTTTCCCTCCAGGCAGTTCTCAAATGCCTGGGGACCGAGAGATTTCCCCTTGCCTGGGGGGTGAACTGTAATAGTTCTTGGCAGCCGTGGAAGAAGACGGCATCCCAGACAGTCTGAGTGCCGTCCTCTGGCATCGGGCCGAGGAGACTCTCCCGGAGCGGGCTGACCTGTGCGGAAGCCCTGTTGAATGCAGTCTGGCTAACTTCTGAATAAACATGTTTAGACCCGCACGGCAAAGATGACCACTGTGGATTTTTTCCCCAAAGAACAACACGCACACACGAAACCCTTTCTAAAAACACCATAAACAGACACATCTCTCCCTTTCGTAAGCCCGACGGAAGCAATCTTTCCCCCCCGTCTCTGCCTTTCATCGGACCGTTCTTTTTTTAAACCCCTTGGCTTTAAAAATTAATGCCTAAATTGACTCTGTCCGTGTTGCCCCGTTCTCAGCGGGAAGGCGCGGGGGCTGAATTATTTAGTGCACAGTACAGATGCGGACAAGGAAGAGCGGACGGATTTCTCTTCGGACGGTACGTAAGGTTGTGCTGGAGCTCACGTCAGTAGCTGTTCACAAGGGGGTTCGGGGACCCGACACACACACACACCTCCCCAAAATTATGCTCCACACCATGAAAAGCCAGCTGGGCCTCAAAGGTGGAGGAAGAGAAACAGGAGGGGGGGGGACGACACACAACCTTCCTTGTTGAAAGCTGGAAGCAGGAGGGGATGTCATTGGTGGTCGCCTGGCAACCATTCACAACTTCTCCCTCCGTCTCCCAGGACAACCAGATGCTGCAGAGGACTTGGGACACCTGGACCTTTCGCCAGCACGTAGATGAGGGGGCTTTTTGCCGTGTTTCAGCTTCTCTCTCTTCTGCCCCGACAAGCGACACCCACCCAAATCATTCCAAACGCTGACTTTGTTTTCTGTCAAAGCTTCCCTTTTATGGCAATACTTGAGCTTTGATGCCAAAATCTGGAGCGGGGAAGGAGGGTGTCTCTCTTACTTACACTGAGACCTGAAAATCAGCACCACCACTCAGATTTCTAACAGAACTGAAATGTCGGCCCAGGGATTTGGAGTCAACGTTTTGAGCACACGCCAAGTATTTTTAGAAAATGGGTGGTGGGCCCCCGAAACCAATTTATTTATTTATTTATTTGATCACATTTATAAATGATATAGCTGAACAGTAAATAGTTCACACACACACAGAAACGCACACACACACACCCCTATGTAGAGCGGTGGCGCAGGCAGTACAACGCCTGCAAAGTAACAACTATAGCAAACAGCCTCAATGGCTGTTCGAGACTCCACCGCGGCCGGAGTGAGTTTCCGGCCCTGTGTCCCAGCTCCCGCCAACCCAGCGGTTCGAAAGTAAAAACAAGTATATAAATGGGTACCTGCCCTAGGTGGCAGGGGGCACCCACCTCCTGGTTCCGTGCCAGGAGTGTTGGTGGCAGCGGAGACGGTGGCAGCAGCAACAACAATGGCGGCGGAGTTCCTGGTGGTCTAAAGAGGCGGCGACCAGACCGGACGAAGGCGGAGCCACGGCGATGTGGGCGTGAGACGGCGTAGCACGGCAGGAGCCTGAGGGACATAAGCCGGAAAGCTGCAGCCGGAAGCAGTCACACGCAGTGGAGGAAAACATCGAGCCTGCCAGAGGTGGTCGCCGGTTACCCTGAAGACACCAGAATAATACCCACAGCCCACCGGGAGAAGAAGATAGAACGCGCCGCTAAATAGGGTGTCGGTAGGCAGTCCCCCCCC
>NW_015167526.1:1907652-1926965 GCF_001447785.1 Gekko japonicus
AAGGAAGGAAGGAAGGAAGGAAGGAAGGAAGGAAGGAAGGAAGGAAGGAAGGAAGGAAGGAAGGAAGGAAGGAAAGAAAGAAAGAAAGAAAGAAAGAAAGAAAGAAAGAAAGAAAGAAAGAAAGAAATAGAGGCATCTGCCTATATATTTGAACGGCTAGCTTCTACTTCAGTGTATCAGAGGAAGTGTGACTAAACCTTTGTTGGTCTTAAAGGTGCCACTGGACTCAAAAATTGTTCCAAATAAATACCGTTATGTAGTACTGTTTCTGTGCATAGATAGAGAGTCCCACAAGGGTGCAGGAACCTTGATCTTGTTTCGAGGCGTTTTGCTGTCTTTGGGACCGACTAGAGTTGCAAGCTACCGGGAGGGCGAGTGTGTGGGGCGGGAGTCCTGTTTCCTTAACACAGACTGAATGGGGGGTTATTTCCCTGCTGATGTCATTCCCCTCCCTGTCACGCAAATCCGCAGCTGCCCACTCCCACACATGAAGGCTCTGTTGGAGGGGCAAGACGCTTCTCCCCAGGCCTCTGGGCAATCTGAGGAGAGACAAAAGAAAATAAGAGAAGCCAATGTTGGATCAGGCCCATGGCCCCTCCAGTCCAACACTCTGTTACACAGGGGCCAGAAATACCAGGGGCCCTCAGGAGGTCCACCAGTGGGGCCAGGACTCCAGAAGCCCTTCCGCTGTTGCCCCCCCCCCCCAAGAACCAAGAAGACAGAGCATCCCTTGCCCCCAAACCAAGAGTTCCTATTATGTTGTTGTTGTTCAGTCACACAGTCGAGTCTGACTCTTCGCGACCCCATGGACCCCATCACGCCAGGCCCTCCTGTCCTCCATCGTGCTCTGGAGTTTCCTTAATTTCATGTTTGTTGCATCTATGACGCTGTCTAACCATCTCATCTTTTGCCGTCCCCTTCTTCATTGACCTTCGATCTTTCCCAGCATCGGGGTCTTCTCCAGTGAGTGCTCCCTTCTCATTGGGTGGCCAAAGTATTTGAGCTTCAGTTTCGGTATCTGGCCTTCCAGGGAATGGTCAGGGTCAATTTCTTTTAGGACTGACCTGATCTCCTTGCAGTCCAAGGGACTCTCAGTCTTCTCCAGCACCACAATTCGAAAGCATCTATTCTTCAGCGCTCGGCCTTCCTTATGCGCTCGGCCTTCCTTATGGTCCAGCTGTCGCAGCCATACATCCTATCTATACCTTGTGGCTAACAGCCACTGATGGACCTCTGCTCCATATGTTTATCCAATTCCCTCCTGAAGCCATCCATGCTTGTAGCTGCCGCCACCTCCTGTGGCACAGAATTCCATGTGTTAATCATGCTTTGGGTGAAGAAGGACTGAAGCATGAAGGGACAATAGGAAGAGATCTGACAGTGTCTCCTGCAGCCTCAAGGCTCCCGAACAAATGCTGCTGCCCCCTGCATGTTGAGCCCAGGATTTTTTCATTAGGCTTCAGCAGAACTCATTTGGCCAGAGCTCATTCCAGGAATCATAGATTCACAGAATGTTAGAGCTGAAAGGGACCTTGCAGGTCATCTAGTCCAACCCCCTGCACTCTGCAGGAGCATAGCCGAAAGATAGCCCTACAACATACCCGAAAGATGGTCGTCCAGCCTCCGCTTGAAAACGTCCAGTGAAGGAGCATCCACCACCTCCCGAGGCAGTCTGTTCCACTGCTCAACCACTCTGACAGTTAGGAAGTCTCTCCTGATATTTAGCCGGTATCGACTCCCTTGTAATTTCCACCCATTAGATCTAGTCTTGCAATCCAGAGCAAGAGAGAATAGATCCGCTCCATCTTCTACATGACAGCCCTTCAAATATTTGAAGACTGCAATCGTGTCCCCTCTAAGCCTTCTCTTTCCCAGGCTAAACAGACCCAACTCTTTCAGCCTTTCCTCATAAGACGGATTCCAACCCTCTCACCATCCTGGTTGCCCTCTTCTGGACACGCTCGAGCTTGTCAACATCCTTCCTAAAATGTGGTGCCCAAAACTGGACACAGGACTCCAGGTGAGGCCTGACCATAGCAGAATATAGCGGAACTACCACCTCCCGTGATCTGGACACAACGCTTCTGTTAATGCATCCTAAGATTGCATTCGCTTTCTTCGCAGTCACATCACACTGCAGGCTCATGTTTATTGTAAGAACAAACGAGAGTTTCTCTGAGCATATGCACAGTGTTCTCACAACCATACTCCACGCTCATATGCATGGGTTTGGCTAACGGTTTCCCTGTCTTGACCAGGACACCAGGACCAATCTCTTGTGGTCAGATTTTCGAGCATGGATGTGCAGTCATTTCCCCTTTTGCCACCAGGAGGGTTTCAATCTTTTTGTTTTCTTGCAGAGTTCTGAAAAGGGTTCTTGACCAGCCACCGCTGTGAATGCAACCTCCCAAATATTGCAACCCGATTCCCTTTCTCTAAAGCGGACGTTCACGCTGGGCCTTCCCTTCGGAATACATTTCCAATGAAATCAGTATTACGCACCGTTAACATTCAGCACATGATTAATCAAAAGCCTGTGTCCTTCCCCCATGCGCGCGCAGAGTCCTCCAACAGCAACAGTCGTTCACCTTCAAAAACCCAACAACGCTGCTGATAAACAGAAAAGGAGTCAATTGGAACCCTGAATTTATGAGCGCAGCTGAAAGCGACACTCCCTAGGGATAATAACTGATGGACCCATTTTTATGCTGCAAAAAAGGGAGGAGGGAAGCAGTCATGATTATTTATTTTTCTGCGGTTTTGAAAATTCACCAACACTTTTAAGGTAAAGGTAAAGGTTCCCTTGCTCGAAAGCCAGTCGAATCCGACTCTAGGGTTGCGGTGCTCATCTCCGTTTCCAAGCCGAAGAGCCAGCGCTGTCCGAAGACGTTTCCGTGGTCATGTGGCCGGCATGACTAAACACCAAGGCCTGGCGACTAATTGCACAGTTGTATATTTTCACAGGCACTGGCCACCAGCCTATGATTGCTGGTAAACTGCCGGGGTGGGGAGAGGAACTACAACTCAGGTCTGAAAACTCCAGAATAATATTCTTAGGATGACCCTATTCCTTGGTCACCAAGGCAGCCGGATTCAACAGGTGTATGCAGACAGAGAGCAGCACCTGTTGATTTTCTACCTGTGGCCTTATTGAAAGGGCAGAGCCATAGGGCGAGGGTGCGTCGTCATCTTTTTGGGAGGGGTGTGGGCCAGTGTTCCCTCTAACCTGAGTTAGCGCGAGCCAGCTCACGCTTTAATGCTGGTAGCTCACAAAGTAGAATTTTTGCTCTCAGGATTCCGCAGCTTAGAGGGAGCGTTGGTGTGGGTTCTGTCTGAAGGGGGAGACGACCTCTTCTTCCCGAAATGTAGGCCCCAAATTATGCCTCTTGGGGTTCAGCCCCTTCGGTTGCTCTGTCTTCCCGCCGAAAACCGGCAAGAGATCTGCTTCCGTGCCTCAGCCGCCCCCCTCCCCACTTTAAACACCCTCTCAGCAAAGACTACATCTGTATTGATTTCGGAGCAACTAAAGCTGTGAATTATTGGCTGTGACGAGCGGCTTGGCTGGTTCCGAGATGAGAAGCCATCGATTGGGCCAAGAGGCCAAATCTCATTAGTGAACAAAGGGACTGTTGAAGCAGTGTGTGTGTGTGGGGGGATATTTTTTAAAGATTTTTTTTCTTTAGTAATCCCCACCACTGGGAAATGAAACTACCAGGTGATATGGAAAGGAGGAAACGGGAGGGGGGGGAAGGCAGGGGTTATTTTATAAAGCAAGAACCATCGGGGTAAAAGGCTGCGGCCTCTGTTCTTGAAAGTCCCCCTCCCCAAAAGCCCAACTGTGAGCAACAGGGCTAAGATTACTTGGGGGGAGGCATTTGGCACATGTCTCCACACAGGGACAGGAGGCGCTATGGGGGGGGGAATGGACAAAGGGGAGAGAAAGAAATACTTTTCTCCCTTTCTCACAATGCAGGAACTCGTGGGCACTCCATGAAATTGCTGAGCAGTCGGGTTAGAACAGATAAAAGGAAGTCCTTCTTCACCCAGAGAGTGATACACACATGGAATTCATGGCCACAGGAGGTGGCGGCGGCTACAAGCATGGACGGCTTCAAGAGGGAATTGGATAAGCATCTGGAGCAGAGGTCCTTCAGGGGCTATTAGCCACAAGGTATAGAAAATAGGAACTCTTGGTCTGGGGCAAGGGATGCTCTGTATCCTTGGTGTTTGGGGGGGGCAACAGTGGGGGGGGCTTCTAGTGTCCTGGCCCCACTGCTGGACCTCCTGATCGGAGTGATACTGTCTCTATTCAGCACAGCATTAGTAACTGTGGAGAAATATGCATATCTGTGGCTCTGGGGACTGGGATATACCGGTCTGAGATCATATTACTATCAACCCAATGCTATGCAGCAGAGTCAGTCCTGTGAACTCAGTGGACTTGGATTGGAGTAACTCTGCATGACGTAAAAATGTTGGATAAACACATGGAGCAGAGGTCCATGAGTGGGTATTAGCCACAAGGGGTAGGTGGAACACTATGTCTGGGGCAGTGATGCTCTGTATTTGTGGTGCTTGGGGGGGGGAACAGTGGGGGGGGCTTCTGGTGTCCTGGCCCTACTGCTGGACCTCCTGATGGCCCCTGGTATTTCTGGCCACTGTGTGACGCAGAGTGTTGGACTGGATGGGCCTTTGGCCTGATCCAACATTGGCTTCTCTTAGGTTCTTATATGGAGCAGAGGTCCATCAGTGGCTCTTAGCCACAAGGTAGATAGGAACTCTCAGTCTGAGGCAAGGGATGCTCTGTAGTCTTGGTGCTTGGGGGGGGGAACAGTGGGGGGGGGGCTCTGGTGTCCTGGCCCTACTGCTGGACCTCCTGATGGCCCCTGGTATTTCTGGCCACTGTGTGACGCAGAGTGTTGGACTGGATGGGCCTTTGGCCTGATCCAACATTGGCTTCTCTTAGGTTCTCTTAGGTTCTCAAGTTTTGCCTTGTGGTGTGCTCCGCAGGATGTGAGGGACCCCACGCCCTTTCCCTTCCATGGCTAAAATGCCCACAAGGAAAAGATGGCATTTCTGAGGCTGCCAAACATCCCTCCAGTCTCAGCTCCCCCAGAGGTTTGAGATCAGCCTTTGCAAGGGAGCCGGGAAAGAAACGCAGGAAACGGAACAGTCTCTGGGGGGAAATGGGACTTGCCCCTGAGGAACTACAGACAGGGTGAGGCTGTGAAACAAACAACGGCCACATCCTGAGACAAACTTATTTTTCGGTTTGCCTGGTCACCCTTTGGCGTGCACTATTGGAAAGCCCAGGGGAGAAAATGTGCTCAATTGTGTAACAAAGAACGTGGCAGGAGCGCCCAGGCCAGAGGCAAAGCCCCCCAGCCTAGACTACCCCCTCCCAATGCTCCCTCTCAGCCGTGGAGTCCTGTGAGCAAAAATTCTCCTTTGTGACCTCCTGGCATTAAAGCTGTGAGCGAGCGATTTGGCTACTCCATAAATCAGTTTGCTCTGGAGCCATCCTTCCTGAGCGAAGGCAAAAATGTGTGAGCCGGAGGCTAAAAAACGGTGAGCTCGCTCACACTAACTCAGCTTAGAGGGAACACTGCCCCCTTCCCTCCTCTCCCCTCCCCAATCCCTGGCTCTGCTGAAGTCTGGGGCCCTGGCCCGCCCACAGCGTTTGCCAGGCCAGCTTGGCATACCTGGACGTCTCCTGCCACCTGCTGCACAGTTGGAGAATTACAGCCAGGGCCCGGTTTCCTCTGATTGGGTTTACTCGTCCTGATAAAAACACATGAAACTGCCTTATATTGAATCAGACCATTGGTCCACCATGGTCAGTGATGCCAGCTTGGACTGCCAGCGACCCTCCAGGGTATCAAGCTGAGCCTGGAGACCAAGCCCTATGAGGAAAGGCTGAGGAATGTGGGAATGTTTAGTCCGGAGAAGAGGAGGTGGAGGGGGGAACCGGATGGCTCTCTTGAAGTATTTGAAGGGCTGGAGGGCAGGGAGCGGTTCCTGTTGGCCGAAGAGGAGAGGACTAGCAAGAATGGGCTTAAATTAAGGGTGGGAAGGTACCAGCTGGATCTTGGGGAAACCTTTCTGACAGTCAGAGTTGTGCCACAGTGGAATAAGCCGCATCGGGAGGTGGTGAGCTCCCCCTCACTGGCAGTCTTCAAGCAGTGGCTGGACAAACACTTGTCAGGGATGCTCTAGCCTAGGCCAGTGGTGGCGAACCTATGGCACGGGTGCCAGAGGTGGCACTCAGAGCCCTCTCTGAGCCAGTTTGGTGTAGTGGTTAAGTGTGCGGACTCTAATCTAGGAGAACCGGGTTTGATTCCCCACCTCTCCACTTGCACCTGCTGATGTGACCTTGGGTCAGTCACAAGCTCTGGCACAGCTGTACCTGGAAAGAGCAGTTTGTGTCTGAGTTCTCTCAGCCCCACCCACCTCACAGGGTGTCTGTTGCGGGGAGGGGAAGGGAAAGGAGTTTGTAAGCCGCTCTGAGACTCCAAGTGAAGGGCGGGGTATAAATCCAATCTCTTCTTCTTCTTCTTCTTCTTCTTCTTCTTTTCTGTGGGCACGCGTGCCATCGCCCCAGCCAGGCCATCATTAAATTGCATTTGGAATTGCTTTCCTTATTTTGTTTGGATCCTCTTAAGTTAATGTATGAGTTGTTTTTTCTAAAGTAAAACCTCAATATTCAGGTTAAATTGCCGTGTTGGCACTTCGTGATAAATAAGTGGGTCTTGGGTCGCAGTTTGGGCACTCGGTCTCTAAAAGGTTCGCCATCACTGCTCTAGGCTGATCCTGCATTGAGCAGGGGGTGGGACTGGATGACCTCTATGGGACCCTTCCAACTCTGTGATTCTATCACCTGGGCCCTTTCTTCCATGCCCAGGGAAATGCTGAACTCCACTTTGGGGTCAGGAAGCTATTTTTCTCCAGGCCAGTTTGGCCGGGGAGCCTGGAGGTTTTTTGTTCATCTTCTGGGCATGGAACAGGGGTCACTGGGATGTGGGGGGGGGTATTTGTGAATTCCCTGCATTGTGCAGGGGTTTGGACACGATGACCCTGGAGGTTCCTTCCAACTTTATGATTCTATTATCACCTCCTGCCTGTTCCTTTCGACTGGAGATGCCGGGGACTGAACCTGTGAACTCCTGCGTGCCAAGCAGAGGCTCTCCCACTGAGCCACGGCCCCTTCCCCAGAGATCCAGCCCAGCCACACTCTTCAAGCTCTTTCATCTTCCACCAGGCTATTTCCTTAGGCTGGGCTTCCAGGAAATCTCCAGCGTAACTATAAAAGCTTGCAAAGCACAGCATCAAGACTGGCCCGGCCCACAAACAGGCTGATTGTCAGTCGGATGGATTAGAAACGGGAGGGAGCAACAGGCAGGGAGCCCCTAAGTCACTGGTGACAAAGTGAGTGAGAACGCCCAGCCCAAGGAGCATGAGAGGCCAGCCACAGTCGAGTTCAGCCCTCTGGAAATATGGCAGGCAGGACAGGTGGACTTTCTTCCTGGAGGAGGGGAGGTGGACTACACCAGTTTGGTGTAGTGGTTAAGTGCACGGACTCTGATCTGGGAGAACCGGGTTTGATTCCCCACTCCTCTTCCACTTGCACATGCCGGATGACCTTGGCCAAGCCATAGTTCTGCTAAGAGCTGTTCTTGAAAAAAAGAGCAGTTCCTGTCAGAGCTCTCTCAGCCCCACCGACCTCACAGGGTGTCTGTTGTGGGGAGGGGAGGGGAAGGGAAAGGAGTTTGTAAGCCGCTCTGGGACTCCTTTGGGTAGTGAAGGGCGGGGTATACATCCAATCTCCTCTTCTTCTTTCTAGAGCTCGTGGTATTCATTTCCACAACAGGCCTTATTCCTAGTATTTAATACTTTGTGTGGAATGAGGCGGCTGCAGAGGAAGGCGCCAGGGCTATTCCTTGCCCGGGGTGACAACATAGCATGACCCTCCCCTGTATTTAGTATGTGTGGCTTCTTCTGTTTTAATTATTTATTAAAACATTTATAACCCGCCTGCCCTTATGGTTCAAGAGTGAAAAGCAAGCTGGCCACGGGTGGAACGTCATCTTTTTTGATGCTCCCCTTCTTAAAATGCATGAAGTTCCTTATGTCAGGGCACTGATCTCTGGCATTTGAACATGAACATGTGGTGCTCCCTTAGACGGTTTCAGAACCTTGGTGTGATGGGATTAAAGGATAGTGGACAGCAGCAGGTAAATAAAGACGCTGCTGAGTCACATGACTGAGAAGGGAGGGGGCCTTTTGGCTCGGAATTCTCAGTGAGTGACAGATAACGGTGGGCAACTGACACTTGGAAGCTGACAGTTGGGAGGAAGGAGTTGGAAGAGATGTTTGCAGAGAGCGGTCAGCTAACGGTATAGCTCTGAGGTGGAACAAAACCTCTGTGGTTCTGTGGAAACAGCCTGATATCAGTTTGAGTAGAAAACTGGGACTGAATAAAACTCTGCACTGATACCCTCTAAAAGGAAAGAGGAGAGTGAGTGAACAGTATAAGACCTCGGTGGTCACAAACACCAGATATATGAGTCAAGTCATCTACCCTAGTACGATGTACTTGGACCGGCAATGGCTCTGAGGTCTTATGCAAGGATCTTTCCCAACCTGCTAACCGGAAACACCCGGGTCTGAGCTTGGAAACTGCACCGTAAATTAGCAAAAATCCGTTAGAATTCTTCTGATTTAAGCTGGTAGTGTAAACTTCCCGACAGCTAATTTTTATCGTATGTGGCAGACTTGTATATGTACTAAAGATTATTGGCATTATTTTGTCAAACCAATGAAGTCTGGCTTGGAGGTTGATCTCCCTTTTCTATTGCTCTTTAGCTAAACCATATACCTATGTTCCTACAAAATCTACTTTGCATTGTTTTACCTTTAATTACGGCTGCTGGAGTTATCAGCCCCCCAAATCCAAGAGTGGATATACAAAAGTAAAGAGGTATACCAATTGATTCAGGTGCTACTGGGCTCAAATCAATCGATTAAGATAATGGTCCTGAGAAATGGGAGAGATTGACAACAGACTGAGTGAATCTGGCAGCCAATCATTCAAAAAATGAGTGGATTTGCCAAATAGGGGCTTTATTTTTATTTCTATTGCCATTCTTTGTATGTGTAGAGTAAGGCTGTATTGTTCTTAAGAATTTTTTAAAGAACCTAGAACCTGCAAAGCAGGTGGTCTTCCACTGACCTAAGTCCAATCTTTTGCTATCAAATCCGATCCTCAAGGCCACTCTTTCTTTCCTGCCTTTGTTTCTGTGTCTTCTGGATATCTCAATGAATTCAGACGAGACAGGCAGAGTGAGGCTTCCTCCCCCCATTATTCTCAGTATGTCAATGAATTAAGGTGAGACAGGCAAAGTGAGGCTTCCCCCCATTATTCTCTGTATCTCAATGAATTAAGGCAAGAAAGGCAGAATGAGGCTTCCCCCATTATTCTCAGTATGTCGATGAATTAGGTCGAGACAGGCAGAGTGGGGCTTCTCCCTGCATTATTCTCAGTATGTCAACGAATTAAGGTGAGATAGGTAGAGTGAGGCTTCCCCCTGTTATTCTCAGTATGGTAATGAATTAAGATGAGACAGGCAGAGTGAGGCTTTCCCATTATTCTCAGTATGTTAATAAATTAAGACGAGACAGGCAGAGTGGGGCTTCCCCCTGTTATTCTCAGTATGTCAATGAATTAAGGCGAGACAGGCAGAGTGAGGCTTCCCCCTGTTATTCTCAGGATGTTAATGAATTAAGACGAGATAGGCAGAGTGAGGCTTCCCCGTTATTCCCAGTATGTTGATGAATTAAGACGAGACAGGCAGAGTGAGGCTTTCCCCCGTTATTCTCAGTATGTCGATGAATTACGATGAAACAGGCAGAGTGAGGCTTCCCCCTGAATTATTCTCAGTATGTCGAAGAATTAAGACAAGACAGGCAGAGTGAGGCTCCCCACCGTTATTCTCAGTATGTCAATGAATTAAGGCAAGACAGGCAGAGTGAGGCTTCCCCCTGTTATTCTCAGTATGTCAATGAATTCAGACGAGACAGGCAGAGTGAGGCTTCCCTCCCCATTATTCTCAGTATGTCAATGAATCGAGACAGGCAGAATGAGGCTCCCTCCATTATTCTCAGTATGTTGATGAATTAAGACAAGACAGGCAGAGTGAGGCTTCCCCCTGTTATTCTCAGTATTCTCAGTTTATTAGGTATGACATGAAGAGAGAAGGGTTTGTTTCTTTGTTTACACCCGCATGCAGTGGAAGATCAGGTAGGTTTTTCTAGTTTCGGTGGTACGTTGGCTGTTAAATAGCTGTAAACTGACATTTCATTTCTTTTCCCTGTGAAATTCACTGCATGCTGGACAGAATGCGATTGTCAAGAGGAGGGGGAAGTTGCGGTCAGGAGCCTGGGGGGGGGGGGTTGCACCATTCTCAATCCATATGTGCATGCTTTGTTTACAAAGAAAGAAGAGGGGAAGTTGTATTCCAAACAGTCACAAACTGTCAAGGGGGGGGGGACAAAAAAAGAAAATGGCGCAGAAAATGTGCGTACTGTTAGGGGAAACTGTCACATATTACAGAATGGTCTTGAACACAGCAGTCTTCTGAGACGAGAGATGCCCAGAATCTCATAATATGGTGTGAGAGACGGAGAAGAAGAGGGCATGAAAACAAGCGAGGAGAGACTCCTCCTCAGGCACGACCGATTGTGTCAAAGGAGGACCTCGACAGGCCTCGGCCTGCGAGGAGACTTGGAACGGTCTTCACCCTGTTTGACAGATTTTTTTTTTGAAAACGAAGAGATGGTGCCAGCAAAGACACAACGAGGCTCTCGACACTCAGCGGAGATGTGTGTGCCGCACAGCTCCCACAATGGGGTCTCCCGGCCGTCCCAACAGCTCCTCTTTCCCAGACTTCTGTTGGAGGAGCCATGACAGGTAAAGCTGTGTGAGGGCACTATCGGACATGATGGGTGGGAAATCCCTGGACACAACTCCTGAGCACTTTTTCCTCTTCGTAAATAGCAGCCTCATGCAGGCTTTCAATTGGGCCTGAGGGATAACTTCTTCCACTCCACACCACTGTCCCAACGTAAAACAGCCCACAGAGTCGCTATTTGCCCCATTATGGGAATCATATAGGCACTTGCACATTGCCTGTATGTTTCCACCCACAGAGAGACATCCTGTCTCCATTTCAGGTCAGGACAGTAATGTGTGTGAGAGGCCAGTGCAACTCCCCTCTGCTACATGGCCCTGCCTGACTGCACATTAGAGAGGGGAAATGTTGGGACTACACCAGGGGTCTGCAACAGGGTGCCCGTGGGTGTCACGGTGCCTGCTAACACCTTTCCTGGTGGCCGCCAAGTGTTTTTAGAGAGTGGGCGGGGTCAGGGAGGGCTTTTGCCCAGCAAGGCTTCTGATTGGCCACTGGAGATTTGATTGGCTGTGCAATTTTTTAAAAAAATGTTGCTTTGGCAGCAGCTGCCGCCACAACACCGGGATCTGTGCTGTGTTACTGAAGGTAAACTGCGGCAGCCATTTTGTGGCTGGCTCCGCCTCCTGCGGCAGCCATTTTGTGGCAGCCGTTCTGTAGCTGCACCCACCACATTGTATCAGCATTCCAAGGGTGTCTGCAAGCTCAAACAAGACAGGACCCCTGCAGTACATGATAAGAGATCTCCCAGAACCTCATCTAGTTGGACCCATTTTTGAGAAAGAGAATGAGAGAAAAATTTTGCTGGCCTAGACAATATCAAGAGTTACTCCAGTCTAAGGAGGAGGAGGAGGAAGAAGAAGAAGAAGAGGAAGAGGAGGAGGAGGAAGAGGAGGAGGAGGAGGAGATTGGATTTATACCCCGCCCTTCACTCAGAGTCTCAGAGCAGCCTACAATCAACCTTTCCCTCCCCCTCCCCACAACAGACACCCTGTGAGGAAGGTGGGGCTGAGAGAGCTCTGACACAAACTGCTCTTTTTCAAGGACAGCTCTGACAGAATTATGGCTGGCCCAAGGTATTCCAGCCAGGTGCAAGTGGAGGAGTGGGGAATCAAACCCGGTTCTCCCAGATTAGAGTCCGTGCACTTAACCACTACACCAAACTGGCTCTCCACTACACCAATCCAGACAGAACCAGAGGGTGATGCCCGGGCAGGAAGATTGTGGGTGGACCTTAGAGCAGTCTGCGTGCCAGGAACACTCTGGCCGATCCGGAATGGAATTGGGGTAGAACCAGGATGGAACTGGGTGGATAAAGTGGGTAGGGACTGGGCAAGACAGCAGGTGCAAGTGGAGGAGTGGGGAATCAAACCCGGTTCTCCCAGATTAGAGACCATGCACTTAACCACTACACCAAACTGGCTCTCACACAGGCTGCACACAGATTTCCCTAACAGCTCAGAGCAGCTCCCAGGGCCATTTTCAAGCAAGGAAAACAGAGGAGAAGGAGAAGGAAAGAGGAGAGGAGAGGAGAGGAGAGGAGAGGAGAGGAGAGGAGAGGAGAGGAGATTGGATTTATACCCCATGGCCCTTCACTACCCAGAGGAGTCTCAGAGCGGCTTACAAACTCCTTTCCCTCCCCCTCTCCACAACAGACACCCTGTGAGGCAGGTGGGGCTGAGAGAGCTCTGAGAGAAACGGCTCTTTTTCAAGAGCAGCTCTGACAGAACTGTGGCTTGCCCAAGGTCATCCAGCAGGTGCAAGTGGAAGAGTGGGGAATCAAACCTGGTTCTCCCAGATTAGAGTCCGCGCACTTAACCACTACATCAGACTGAAATGAATGGACTTAGACTGGAGTAACGCTCCTTAGGATTGCACCGCTAGTCTGCTAAAAAAGCAAATATTCCCAATAGGTTTTTAAATTCTAGTTGTTTTTTTTTTAAGGAAGCTTGGGGAAACAGGATGAGGACCAACCCAGAAGTCACAAAACCAGTTCGGATATGTCACGTCCCGGATCCCGCAGGTCTGGCAATGAAATTATTGTCGGAGGTCATTCAGCTGAGCAACGCACTTGGCCAACTTCTCAACAGGGGGATTTTAAAAAGAAACCCAAGTAGGTCATCTTGGATAAAGTGGGAGGGGTGGGAGGGAGACGTATTTGGCTCCTCTCTCTTTTTTTTTTCCCTAGGAGGACAAGACGTCACGGGTCACCACAGACGAACACAAACACTTTGTCGAGACTTCCACTCAGGACAGACAAAACATCCAGGTCATTTGTTCGTAAAACGCGCCCTCCTCAAATGACGGGTACGAGTAGGTTCTAAAAAGAGGGCCAGGACGGCTCTAACGTCACCGTCACGGGGACGGTCGGACACTTGATCACGGCTCTGCTCGGAACAAGCCGCACAAGGACACCAGCACGCAGCCGGTGTGCCCTGGCATGCGGGAAGGACTGGCACTCTAGGTCTGAGGCAGGTGGGCGTAGAGTGACTCCCTGTGGCTGCTGTTCTCTGCAGGAAGGCACACACTCCCAGAGGGAGCGGCCACTCCCGGGGGGTGGACTGGCCCTTTAACTTGCCCAAAAGGTCCACAGCAGCCCACCGGTCACTCTCCTCGTAATAGGCCAATCCACGCCCCCCCCCCCTTGCCTGGGAATCCCCACTTCCGAGGCACCAGACAACTCTCGTCAGTCAGACGAAGTAGCACGAGTGTGATTTGTTCCACCCCCTGTGCGGGAGAGGCTTCAGAGATCTTCTTGGGACAAAACGAATGCAAAGGGACTGTGCCAAGGTTTTGGGTTCCACCGGTAGGACATATTCCAAGAAGAAGATCGTCAAAAAAAGATGAGATATACCCGCTGGGCTTCGAGCCACCACACGGTCTCCACCTCGAGAGTGTTTGTCTTGGGCCGCATCAACCAAGGTCTGGCTGAGGCAGAGAATTGTGGGGGGGTTTCCACCTGCCCAGCGAGAAGGCCTCTCCAAGGGCCAATGGCCAACAGGGGTCGCCTGGGACTGCCTGACCTAAAAGCATCCAAGATGGCCACGCTCTTTTGGCCCGAGCCGCAAGGAACAGGGCCACAATCTCCCGACATCCAAACGCTCTACGCAAGAGATGGAAGAGAAAGCATTGCCTCTCTGTGCTTCCTCTCCCTCTGATAGCTCTGGGTGTCCACGGCCACCCTGGATTTCAAGAGCGTGCCGACTCTCCTTTCCTTGATCTGAAACAGGGACGACCCAAGGCTCGGGGACCCCCCGTGAGCAACAGAGCTGGTTATTTTCCGCCCACCAGGGCTGCCCTTAGTAATTGCCCAGCCGTGCCTAGGGGATGGGCCATCCCTGATACGAAATAAAACCTCGAGAGGATAAGATCCAGTGGGAACGCCTCCTAGACAAGCACTGTTGGAATGAGCAGGGTTCGAACGCAGCGCCGGGGCAGAGGGGATGGCTTGGCTTTCGGTTGGCTTCTTGACCAATCTAGTTGCCAGCCGGAGGAGGGAGGAGGCCTGGTCCTTCCTGCTTGAAGCATCGTAGTGAGAAGTGTGAGGCATTGTGATAAATGCACCGCTCAAAAGTGAACCCTGGCATCCATGGCGTGGGCATCAGGCCACAGGCGAAAACGCACGATTAAAAAAGGCAGGTGCTACGTTGTGTTAAGGATCGGCACCCAGGCAGAGCTGCTCTCGTGGTGAAAGTCCCAAGGCTGGAGAAGCTCAAGCTGTCCCGCGCTTGCGGTGTTTTCCGCTGCTGCCTCCATGCTCAAAGCAGCCGGATCGAAGGACCGTAGCCGTGCATTTTTCCGATAGCAGTGCTAAAAGTATTTCACTTTATACAGGGGAGGGGGAGGGAAGGGGGATGAGTGGAGCAAGAGGATGTTCCACATGCAGAAATCGAAACCGGAAGGAGGAGAAGGGGGGTCAAGGTCGTTTAAAGGGGGGGCAAAGCAAAGGGAGGGGCTTTGACGTTCGGCTGCCCAAAAAAGCAGAGGCCAAAGTAAAAATTTGTCAGTGCCGGGCTATTGCTCGAAAATCTGTACACGAATGCACCCGGGGGGGAGCGGGGCAGTCAAAATGGACCGTGATACAAACAGAAAATAGAACCAGGGTTATCCTTGGCATGAGAACGGTGAAGGAGAGAGGCCGCTCCCGGGAAGGAGGTCACGGGGGTCTCTTTTCCCAAGAGAGAAAGGAACAAAAACGTGTTGGAAGACGAGATGTCGGAAATCTACTGTGGGGTTGGCGGAGGAGGGCGGGCGCAGGGGGAACCTTCTAATCACTGGCCACGTGGTTCTCGTTCTGTAGGGCGTGCCAGCGCTCAATTTTCTTATCCTTGTTCTTCAGACACTCGTACCAGTGTTTCAAGCGTTCACCTTTGGCTGTGATGCCCAGTTGGCACCCGCCTGAGAGAGAGAGAGAGAGAGAGAGAGAGAGAGAGAGAAATACCATCAGAAGAGCCTCGTTTGATCAGATCAGTGAGGGTTCATCCAGTCCAGTGTCCCGTCTCACATAGGGGCCAACCAGTTCCTCTGGAGGTCCAGCCACAGGGCAGAGAGGCCAAGCACAGCCTTTCCCTGATGCTGCCTCCTGACTCTGGGACTCAAGAGACTGACTGCATCTGAATGCAGGGAGAGAAAAAGACACACAGAGAGACCGAGAGAGAGGCTAATCCAGAGAGGTCACGGGGCTCCGCTGCGGCAGCTAAAACAACAAACAAGTCTGGTGACACTTTATGAGTCATCCCCAACCATCTGCCTGTTGTGCCTCCTCCAAAACTGGATTGTGCATACACCCACCCCATCACCCGTCCCTCACCAAAACAGATCCCATTTCTTTGTTGACTTCACGCACACATACGCCTTTCCTGGCCGCTGCACAGTCTTAGCTCGTTATGAAACCCACCAACACAGTTGCACTCTGATCCACCCCCACCCATTTTTACAGCGTCCAAGCCAAAGCCTGGGAGTGTATAAATATGACTGCACAGCAATCTGTGGGCATAGTTTGGTGTCCTGGCTAAGTGCGCGGACTCTAATCTGGGAGAACCAGGTTTGATTCCCCATTCCTCCTCCACTTGCACCTGCTGGATGACCTTGGGCAAGCCGTAGTTCTGATAAGAGCTGTCCTTGAAAATGAGCAATTTCCATCAGAGCTCTCTCAGCCGCGCCTACCTCACAGGGTGTCTGTTGTGGGGAGGGGGAGGGAAAGGAGATTGTAAGCCGCTCTGAGACTCCTTTGGGTAGTGAAGGGCGGGGTATAAATCCAATCTCCTTTTCTTCTCTTCTAAATCGTGAAATTACTCAGTAAGGTAAAGGTAAAGGTTTCCCTTGCTCAAAAGCCAGTCGAGTCCGACTCTAGGGTTGCGGTGCTCATCTCCGTTTCAAAGCTGAAGAGCCAGCGCTGTCCGAAGACGTTTCCGTGGTCCTGTGGCCGGCATGACTAAACACCAAGGCGCACGGAACGCTGTTACCTTCCCACTGAAGTGGCACCTATTGATCTACTTGCAATGTCATGCTTTCGAACTGCTAGGTTGGCAGGGGCAGGGGCCAGAGACGGGAGCTCACCCCGTCATGCGGCACTCGGGTCTCAAACTGCTGAACAACCAACCTTCCGGTCTGCAGCTTCAGCGTCTTCACCACTTGAGCCACCGCAATTTACTCCACCCTTCCCCAAATATTCCACTGTCCTCTTTTTTGGCCATCAGATCACAGCCGACTCATGGCGACGCCTGGTGGGGCTTCCAAGACAAGAGATGTTCAGAGGTGGTTTGCCATTGCCTGTCTCTGCATAGCAGCCCTGGGCTTCCTTGGTCCCATCCAAGTACTAACCCTGCTTAGCTTCTGAGATCTTACGAGATCTTACGAGACCACGTCATGGCAAGAAAGGCATGGTGGTGGCAGAAAGGACCATCGGGTTGCAGTTGACTTGCAGCAACTCCCACCGGGTTTTCAAGGCAAGGGGTTTCAGTGGCAGTTTGCCGTTACCTCCCCTGGACTTCCCATCCAAGTACGAACTAGGGCCAAACCCGCTTAGCTTTTGAGACCTGACAAGATCAGGCTATGCTGGCCGGGGCAAATACTGCAACTGGTGTTTTGCCATCAGATTACACAGTGTTCATACTCCTCTTTAAGCACCATGTAATCTGATGGCAAAATGTAAGTAGCTGACTGACAATAATGTTGACAACTCAACACGCATCATGCCAGGCCATGGGATAATGCTTGGCTTTTATATAGCACTTTCGATATTCAAAGTACTACACAGACCTTCCCAGAGTAGCCCCCCTCCAAAGGTGGCCAGAATTATTATCCCTTATCCCTATACAAGAGGGGCTGCGGTGGCTCAAGTGGTTAAGACGCTGAGCTGCAGACCGGAAGGTCTGTAGTTTGCCAGTTCGAGAACCGAGTGCCGCGTGAAGGAGTGAGCTCCCATCTCTGGTTCCAGCTCCTGCCAACCTATCAGTTTGAAAGCAAGAAATTGCAAGTAGATAAATAGGTACCGCTTTGATGGGAAGGTAACAGCGCTGGCTCTTCGACTTGGAAATGGAAATGAGCACCGCACCCTAGAGCCAGATTCGACTAGCTTTCAAGCAAGGGAAACCTTTACCTTTATGTTTTATCCCTATACTGCAGAAAGAGGAACTAAGCCAGAGAGACAAGGCTCACTGAAGGCGACCTGTTGATATTTGAACCTGGGACCCGCCACGTAATAGCTCTGTCTCTCAGCCACTAAACCGCCCACTTTCCAAAGTTATTTTGGGGTTGGTTGCATGCAAACAGTATATCAGTGAAATTGCTGAGCAGTCGGGTTAGAACGGTTAAAAGGAAGTCCTTCTTCACCCAAAGAGTGATTAACACATGGAACTCACTGCCACAGGAGGTGGCGGCAGCTACAAGCATGGACGGCTTCAAGAGGGAATTGGATAAACATATGGAGCAGAGGTCCATCAGTGGCTATGAGCCACAAGGTATTAATGGGAACTCTCTGTCTGGGCCAAGGGATGCTCTGTATTCTTGGTGCTGGGGAGGGGGGGGTCAACAGCGGGAGGGCTCCTAGTATCCTGGCCCCACTGCTGGACCTCCGGATGGCACCTGGTATTTCTGGCCACTGTGTGACACAAGAGTATTGGACTGGATGGGCCACTGGCCTGATCCAGCATTGGCTTCTCTTATGTTCTCATCATATAGAAACAGCGGGCAAATAGCATAAAATGGTGCAAAAGTCAAACTGGTATTAAAATGATAAAAAAGCCAGGCCAAAACAAACAAAAGAATTATCAGTAACACTACAGAAACCAATGATGACTGCAATACATGAAAAAGAAACAAGAGCAGCTGTTTTCAGCACGTCCATAATATCCTCACACCAAGAGAGGAAATTCCAGAAGCAATTGAACCATCTCCTGGAAAGAGGCCTGAGAATAGGACCCGTATTTTGACACCGGATGGATCCTGTGGATCTATTCTGTTCGCAGGAGGGCTTTCCCCCCAGCTCTGGGATCCAGCGTGGAGCAGGAGTTAGAGTATCAGACAAGGATCCAGGAGACCAGGTTTAAATTCCCACTCTGGGATGGCAACTTATCTATTTTATGCTTATTTTTAATTTATGTCTCCCTGCTTGGGAACTCCAAGAGGCTTTTTGCCTCGTTCCCCCCGCCCCCAATTAATCCTCACAACAGCAACCTTGTGAGGGTAGGATAGGCTGAGAGACTGTGACGGGCCCAAGTTTACTCGGTGGGCTTCCATGGTCGAACAAGGGATTCGAACCCAGTCATCCCGGGCAAAAGTCCGACACTCAAACCGCTACACACCACTTGCTGGATGACCCTGGGCCCGTCACACGTCCTCCGCCTAACCTACCTCACAGGGTTGTTGTGAGGATAAAATGGAGAAGAGAACGATGTTGACAACTTTGTGTCCCCCACAGGGAAGAAAGACGCAGCCATCTTATGGCAACCCTATAGGGCAGAGGTGTCAAACTCATTTGTTATGAGGGCCGGATCTGAAATAAATGTCACTTTATTGGGCCCGGCCGGGTGTGTCATAAAATGTAATGCCAGGTGCCAAAGATATAAACTTTATAAAAAAGCCAGACAAACCCAATAAACGATATTATTTTTTACTCAAAATCAGGGGTCATTTCCTGTGGGAGCGCACAGGAGCAGAGTTCTGGCAGTAAGGAGCCCAGGGGGCAGGCGCATGCAACAAGCCCCGCCCCCTGCTCCCAGCAGCCCTCAGTCGGGCCACGAGAAGCAAGAAGCAGCCAGGTAAGTTGCAGAGCCCCACCCCCGGCCCGCCTTCAGGTACAAGCTCTCCCTCCTCTGTGAGAGCAGATCTGCGCATCCCCCCCCCCCA
>NW_015167526.1:1926982-1942017 GCF_001447785.1 Gekko japonicus
CTAGCAATCCAAAACAGTCCAGTGGCACCTTTAAGACTTAAGTTTTATTCAGGTACAAGCTCTCCCTCCTCTGCGAGGACAGATCTGCACGTTCCCTCCCCCCCAATAGCTAGCAATCCAAAACAGTCCAGTGGAGCCTGAGTGGTGGGTGTTGGCTTCCGACACACTTCTGACGATGTCAGGGGGTGTGGCATATGCAAATAAGTTGTGCTAATAAACTATGCTAATGAGCTCCTGCACCTCTTTTTCTACAAAATGACCCCTGCTCAAAATACAAACAAAAGCAATTGATTTCTAGCAGTGAAAGCAATTGATTTACTGGGGAACCCACAAAAGCCCAATAAATGCATCCAATAAAGACTAGTTTTTCCCCCAAGGGATACCATAAAAGGGGGAGTACCTGACATTTCCATATATGCCAGCAGCTTGTGGGCCGGGTAAGAGGCCTGGGCGGGCCGGTTCTGGCCCCAGGGCCTTCTGTTTGACACCCCTGCTATAGGGTTTTCATGGGAAGAGACGAACAGAGTTGGTTTGTCGTTGCCTGCCTCTGTGTAGCAACCTTGGCTTTTCTTAGTGGTCTCCCATCCAAATCCTAACCCAAAGCTGACTCTGCTTAGCTTCTGAGAATGAAGCCAGCCTGGGCCATCCGGGGCAGGGCAGTTGGTAGGGTTGCCAAGTCTTACCGAAGTAATACTGGGGGAGTCCAGGGCCCCCTCCAGGAGTCTTTGTGCGCTGGGCACGGAAGTGACGTCATCACGCTGGGCACGTTGCCGGGCGATGCTCTGGTAATCGCCCTAAAAACTCTATGGTACCATAGAGTTTTCAGGGCGATTGCTAGAGCGTCGCCCAGCGACGTGCCCAGCGTGATGATGTCACTTCTGGGCAACGTCATCACGCCGGGCACGTCGGCCTGATCTGGCCACTTCAGGGGTGGGGTTCCCCCCGCCGGCCGGATCTGGACTGGCGGATTGGGGGCCCTTTTAGCAGGAGAATCCCCACCCCCTGGGGAGACTTGGCAGCCCTAGCAGTTGGGGTATAAAGGAGTTTAAAAAAAAAACACGGATTCTTGCAACAGAAGTCCCTTCTGCTGGGGGGAAAGTGCTGTCATTAGCAGAGCAGATCTGTTGGATTTTGGTTTTCCCGGAGACAAAACTTCAGTGCCCCCCTTGGTCACCAATGCAGGCAGGCCCTGGCTTTATGCTTCATCTTGGTGGTCATTCCTGATATTAACAGCTTTTTAGACCCTTACCAATGTAGTCGTTGGACTTGCCGATGTCGTAATCCCAAACTGAGATATCCAGCTGTTTCTTGGCAAGGTCGCTGTGCTTGACATCATAGAAAAACTCCTGTAAAACACAAGGTTTGCTCATTAACTTACCAACCGGCTTTTTGACTGAAAATGCAAGATACCATCCACCAAATCAACAAGCAAGTCAACTAGCAAACTAACAACCCCTTGCATTAATCCAACAACCAAACTCTGGGTACCAAGGCAGTAGGCAGAGAGAGCTTGGCAGAGTAAGCTCAGTTTTTAAACTTAGAGAAAAGTATCGGGGCCAAAGAGGCCTTCTGGTGGAGGGTACTGCACTACAGTGGGGCACCAACTAAGAAGTCCCTGCTCAGATGGCAGTTACAATGGGATTTAGCTGTGCCTTCCTCCTGCTCATTTAGGGCCAGAAGATTCCTGGTTTCTTTCAGTTTACTTGGAGTAATTCAGTCTCTCAAAAATCCTTCATAATAACGCCATCAACACTAACGGACTATGCATATCAGGACTCGCTTCGTCCACAGCTCCGTCAGAGTGCACAGCGCCGAAATTTCCATACAATTCACTCATCCAACAAGCAGCATGGCCATCCTCCATAGTTGCTGTTGTTGTTCAGTCGCACAGTCGAGTCCGACTCTTCGCGACCTTATGGACAAGATCCCGCTAGGCCCTCCTGTCTTCCGCCGTCCTCTGAAGTTTGCTCAGTTTCATGTTCGTTGCATCTATGACACTGTCTAACCATCTCATCCTTTGCCGTCCCCGTCTTCTTTGACCTTCAATCTTTCCCAGCATCAGGGTCTTCTCCAGTGAGTGCGCCCTTCTCATTGGGTGGCCAAAGTATTTGAGCTTCAGTTTCAGTGTCCAGGGAACAGTCAGGGTTGATTTCTTTTAGGATTGACTGATGTGATCTCCTTGCAGTCCAAGGGACTCTCAAGAGTCTTCGCCAGCACCATAGTTCAAAAGAATCTATTCGTCGGCGCTCGGCCTTCCTTATAGTCCAACTTTCGCAGCCATACATGACTACTGGGAATACCATTGCTTTGACCATGCAGACTTTTGTTGGCAGGGTGATGTCTCTACTTTTTATCATGCTGTTTAGGTCCTCCATAGTGACTGTCATCAAATCCATTAACGTCAATGGACTTGATGATAGTCACTATGGAACATGGCCACACTGCCTGCCAAATGAACGAACCGCATAGAAACCTCAACGCCACACACTCTGACAAAGTTGCAAACGAAATGAGACCTGATATGCATAGTCCGTTCGTGGAGGTTTTTTAAATAATTCTTTATTGATTTTTCTACAGGGGAAAAAGACAGGCATTACAATAACAAGACACACCAACACAAAACGAACAAGAAGCATGTACTCATTGCAACTGAATAAGTTTTACATACATCGTGTCATTCTTTTGTGCACCTAAACAGGATTTCTCTTTCAGGATGTTTGGTCCAACAAAGGGATATTCGCAAAGGATAGGTGTCAGCAAGCTGCCACATTTCTTTTCTGTTGGGTTCCCCATGTATGCGCTTGCTTGCTTTCGTTTTCATATGTCGACCTGTTGATGCGCTTAATTGCTTAGCTGCTGGAACGTCTATATCTCTCAAGGCCACAGGAGGTTGCTGCTGGATAGTTGCTTGGGTGATCTCACGGAGGGCCGTGGGAAGGAGATATGTTATGCAGCCTAGAAGCGTTTGCTCCCAGGCCCGATGGCGCGCGGGGGAAGTCCCGCGATTGAGCCTCAGCTGTTTGAATGTACTATAACCTGTCATGCTCGTTGCTTCCCCCCTCATTCCTAACAGGGATCCTGTACATGCACCTATAGCTTCGAATAAAGTAAAACCTTCCTGCAAGAGTGTACTTCATTGATGCTGTGGGGAAACCTGACAACAGGTAACCAAAAAACAAAGAGAGCTCTGAAGGACCTGCCTGTTTCACAGTCACGTGCAAACAAAGAAGCTGCATTCCAGAGTTTTGGTTTTAGAAAAGCAGCTGTGTGAAGGTGAGGGAATAATGTCGGGCTGCAATATCCCAGTCAGTCGTTCGGTTTTGCTGTGCCGTCCGGGTCTTTTTGCTAACCGGGGTCTAAGAAAACGTGGTGAGGAGAGAAAGGCCCCCCACCCGCCTGCTGCCCAGCCTCACCTCGTTAAACTCGGGGTTCAAAGTCTTCTTTTTAATCTGCGTCTTCTGCTTGGCTTTCTTCCCCATGTCGGGCTTCAAGAAACTGTGAACGAGAGGATGCAAAAAGGGCCTCGTTTCAGCTCGGGAGACGGAGAGCCAATGCACATACCTACAACCAGTGTTCCCTCTAAGCTGAGTTAGCATGAGCTAGCTCACAGTTTTTTAGCCTCCGGCTCACATTTTTGTCTTAGCTCAGGAAGGATGGCTCCGGAGCAAACTAATTTATGCAACAGCCAAATCGCTCACTCACAACTTTAATGCCAGGAGTTCACAAGGCAGAATTTTTGCTCACAGGACTCCAAAGTTTAGAGGGAGCATTGCCTACAACAAATCCAAAAGATGGTCGTCCAGCCTCTGCTTGAAAACGTCCAGCGAAGGAGCATCCTTTAGCCAGTATCGACTCCCTTGTGATTTCCACCCACTAGATCTAGTCTTGCAGTCCGTA
Source organism: Gekko japonicus (assembly GCF_001447785.1). Lineage (NCBI taxonomy): Eukaryota > Metazoa > Chordata > Lepidosauria > Squamata > Gekkonidae > Gekko > Gekko japonicus. Next base: position 1,930,880 of record NW_015167526.1, read on the forward strand.
GCAAGAGAGAATAGATCCGCTCCATCTTCTACAATACAGCCCTTCAGATATTTGAAGACTGCCATCATGTCCCCTCTGAGCCTTCTCTTTCCCAGGCTAAACAGACCCGACTCTTTCAGCAAAAAAATGAAGCAAAAAATTAAATAATAAAATAAATGGTGATGCTTGGATGAAATCCTGCTTAGGGGAGCATTTCCCCTCATTCCGGACTGTTCTTTCATTTTGAGAGCCAGTTTGGTGTAGTGGTGAAGTGCGCAGACTCTAATCTGGGAGAACCGGGTTTGATTCCCCCACTCCTCCACATACAGCCAGCTGGGTGACCCTGGGTCAGCCACAAGTTCTCTCAGAGCTGTTCTCTCAAGAGCAGTCCTCGAGAGAGCTCTCTCAGCCCCACCTACCTCACAGGGTGTCTGTTGTGGGGAGAGGAAGGGAAGGAGATTGTAAGCCATTCTAAGTGATGGGCGGGGTATAAATCCAATCTCCTCCTCCTCCTCCTCTTCTTCTTCTTCTTCTTCACATGCTGAGGGGGGGGGACAACTCTCTAGAGATTTCCCCTGTGCAAGTTCCAGAGGAAAGTTCCCGGAGGAGGGTGCCCATTTGCCAGTAAAATCAGCGGCTCCTTCACTATTTTTTTTCAGCCCCTCTTTGCATGTTCAGAAACACTGGGGAAATTGTGACTGGGGGGACCCTGGGCCTGTCAAAGCCCACGTGCCGACCCAGAGAACTTCTGCAGCCCACACAGATAATCCCAGCTCTACCCAGATGGGTCCCCCCGTCTCTTGAGCCCGAGAGACGAAAGCACAGCTTACAGTTTAACAAACGGGTCGGAGTAGCCGTTGGCATCCATCGCCGCTAAGTGGACGCACCGCACGATGCCGACGATGAGCCCGCCTTTCTGGGTGCTGTACATGAGGGACACCAAGATCTTCCCTCGCTCCTCCACGTTGTTCCCGGGATCCATCTGCAGGAAGCAGAGAGGGGGAGAGGAGAGAGAAAAATCACTGCTTTCCGAGACTCGGAATCATATTCAGAAAAACATAAAATTTGTTAGAGCAACTTCTTTTAAAGAGAATATTATAAAAATGTTCTACAGATGGCATATATCCCCAGTTAGATTGAATAAGTTTGATATGAAAATTGGGAAAAACTGTTGGAAATGTAAACAGAGGAACGGAACATTTTTTCATCTTTGGTGGTTATGTAACAAAGCAAAAAAAATTTGGACGCTGGTCAAAGAGATGATTGAAGAGATGTTATCTAGAACAATATCATTAGTACCAGAATGTTTTTTATTAAACTTTATCCCAGATACCTTTAAGAAAGATGAAAGTTATTTAGTGATGCATATTATTACAGCAGCCCGGATTTTGTATGCCAGTAAGTGGCAAAATGAAGAAACTCCTACGAGAGAAGAAGTGATTACAAAAGTTTTAGAGGTAGCTGAGATGGAGAAACTAACGTTCCTTTTAAAAGAAAAAGGTTGGGAAGATTTTGAAAAATACTGGTCAAAGTTTTATAGATGGTTAAAGGAAAGATAGTAGGGGAATGCATTTGATGGGGATTAAATATGATACAAGTGTCATATCATATGTAATCAGACATATATAAGTTTTATGTGATGTTAAGAAAACAGAAGGCAATATATCGGGAAATATTGGAACGTTTTTGCAATCAGAGGATGTATATCAAGCTGTTAATTGGTATTTTATTTTACTTGTTTAAAAATGAGTAAAGATAATGTTAAAAAAAAAAAAAGAAGTCATATTCAGCGATGACGCGACTGTTTAGCCTCTACCAGACAAGGTATGCAACGGGGCAGACAGAGACGTTCAAATGGCCCGGGAGCATGCTAAGCTGAGACTCCACAGTGCTGACAGCCCTGCGGAGGAGACCACGTGGCTTGGACACAGCCAGCTGCAGCACCCACGGACAAAAGCTGCCCTGCTACTGCTAGGAGCCGACCTGAGTGACCTCTGCAGGGCTTCCGGCAGTGCTCCCTCTAAGCTGTGTGAGTTAGCGGCATTACTTTGTGAGTTACCGGCATTAAAGGTGTGAGCGAGCAATTGGGCTGCTGCATAAATTAGGTTGCCCTGGAGCCACCATCCTTCCGGAGCGAAGACAAAAAGGTGTGAGCCAGAGGCTAAAAAACTGTGAGCTAGCTCACGCTAACTCAGCTTAGAGGGAGCACTGAATTGGCGGCTCAGATAAGCATATTCCTGCTCACCAGCCACCCTCTGGCACCAGTAGTGGCTCGGCTCAGCGTGTTCCCGCCCACCAACAGCCCTCCGGCACCGACAATGGCTTTTGTTGTATTGTATTGACTGAAATGTTGAAACCCCGCCCTGAGCCCGTCTATGGGATAGGCAGAATAAAAGTGCGAAAAATAAATAAATAAATAAAAATAGTGGCTCAGCTCAGCACGTTCCCGCCCACCAGCCGCCCTCCAGCACCCGTAGTGGCTCAGCTCAGCGTGTTCCCAACCCCCCCCACTGGCAGCTGCTCGGCACGTTCCCGACTACCAGCCACTTTCTGGCACCAGTAGTGGCTCAGCGTGTTCCCAACCCCCCCCACTGGCAGCTGCTCGGCACGTTCCCGACTACCAGCCACTTTCTGGCACCAGTAGTGGCTCAGCGTGTTCCCAACCCCCCCCACTGGCAGCTGCTCGGCACGTTCCCGACTACCAGCCACTTTCTGGCACCAGTAGTGGCTCAGCGTGTTCCCAACCCCCCCCACTGGCAGCTGCTCGGCACGTTCCCACCCACCAGCCACCCTCCGGCACCAGTAGTGGCTCAGCGTGTTCCCAACCACCACAACTGGCAGCTGCTCGGCACGTTCCCGACTACCAGCCACTTTCTGGCACCAGTAGTGGCTCAGCTCAGCGTGTTCCCAACCACCACCACTGGCAGCTGCTTGGCACGTTCCCACCCACCAGCCACCCTCCGGCACCAGTAGTGGCTCAGCTCAGCGTGTTCCCAACCACCACCACTGGCAGCTGCTTGGCACGTTCCCACCCACCAGCCACCCTCCGGCACCAGTAGTGGCTCAGCTCAGCGTGTTCCCAACCACCACCACTGGCAGCTGCTCGGCAAGTTCCCGACCACCAGCCGCCCTCCAGCACCAGTGCCCACTCAACTCAGCAGGCCCATAGCCAACGTTCCCTCTATGCTGTGCAGTCTTGTGAGCACAAATTCTACTGGGTGAGCCACTGCCATTAAAGCTGTGAGCGAGCGATTTGGCTGCTGCATCAGTTAGTTTCCTCTGGAGCCCTCCTTCCTGAGCTAAGACAAAAACGTGTGAGCCGGAGGCTAAAAAACCTCACTAACTCAGCCACAAGGTATAGATAGGGACTCTGGGGCAAGTGATGCTCTGTCATCTTGGTGCTTGGGGGGGTCAACAGTGGGGGGGCTTCTAATGTCCTGGCCCCACTGGTGGACCTCCTGATAGCACTGGTAATTTCTGGCCACTGTGTGATACAGAGTGTTGGACTGGAGGGGCCTTTGGCCTGATCCAACATTGGCATCTCTTATGTTCTAGAGCGAAGACCAAAACGTGTGAGCCAGAGGCTAAAAAACCATGAGCTAGCTCACACTAACTCGGCTTAGAGGGAACACTCCCTGTAGCCAGGGTTTTGTGGCTTGTGGCTTGTGGGGCTGCCATTATTATTTGCCATAATGAAGGGGGGGTGCATGCCCCTCTCCCTCCCCTCCTGCAAGATTTAAAGGGCCCTCCAGCTGATCCCTTTAAATGTTTTTTGGGAAGAAGCGAGAGGCCTTTAAGAAACGGGGAACCCTTTAACTAAGGAGGGAGAGGCCCCAGTAGCCCCACCATTGCAACGGGCCAGCAACTCGGCATGTTCCTGCTGCAGCCGCCCTCCAAAGCAGCAGCCCTTTTGAAACACCCCCTGTAAGTGAATGGGCCGATCCAACCCTGTCATGCGTTTAGATGGGTGTTTTTCAGAACTGGGTAAACACTGGATTGGGCAGGACGGCGCAATCCTAATCCCTGTCAAACAAGGTGGATCCTGCACACGGCGTTGGTTCTTTGCCAGTCCAGCAATGTCCAAAATGACCTTAAACTCACACATTCACACATGCATATGATTCACATTCTGTGCAGGGATATGAATGCCGCTCACACACACACACACACACACACACATCCCACGAGCAGCATCGGGCCAGGAACCGTGGGAATGCTCCATCCTTGGCGGCTGACCAGCGCTTCACACTCTGGCAAGTTGTGACTCGGCACTGCAGTGACCGAGAGTGAATCAGCACTTGCATTGCTGGAGAGCCGTCCAAAATTGTGACGGAACAGAAATCAGGCCACCAGAGGGCGCCCGGCTCAAGAAAACAACAGCGGGGGAGGGGAGAGAGATTTGCACTGCGAGATTCCGCCAAGACTCTGAATCCTCTCTGCATCCAGTGAGTCGGCTGCTGTTCCATTCACACTGCATCCAGTGTTCCCCCTAAGCTGAGTTAGTGTGAGCTAGCTCACAGTTTTTTAGTCTCTGGCTCACACATTTCTGTCTTAGCTCGGGAAGGATGGCTCCAGAGCAAGCTAATTTATGCAGTAGCCAAATGGCTCGCTCACAACTTTAATGCCAGGAGCTCACAAAGTAGATTTTTTGCTCACAAGACTCCACAGCTTAGAGGGGAGCATTGACTGCCTCCCTTTTGGAATTCAATTATTCGTAGATTCCTCTGTAAAACTATGCTGGCGGCTGTGAAGCTATCCCACAGCCCTTAGGGACAAAGAGCGGAAGACAGCCTAGGCTGGATCTTTCCAGCATCTTCAAAATCTTCATTTCAAGCATGCAGGGAAATACAGGGGCCATACAGGGAGGGGAGAGGAGGTTTAACCCTTCCACAGTCATCTGAGAGCTGGCGAAGACTCTGGGCTATTTGGGTGCCCACAGTCCTCTAAGATGAAGAACAGCGGCTTGGGCTGATCATTACACTGATTCTTGGGTTTTAACCTGCCCTCTTTATAGCACCTTAAGCCACCTTGTAGCAGTGATGGCTCGAGCAGCGGTTGGCTGAGTTGCTGTGATGTCACAGCACAGGAGGTGGCAGCGGCTACAAGCATGGGCAGCTTCAAGAGGGAATTAGATAAGCATATGGAGCAGAAGTCCATCAGTGGCTATTAGCCACAAGGTATTGGTAGGAATTCTCGGTCTGGGGCAAGGGATGCTCTGTATTCTTGGGGGTTGGGGGCAATAGTGGGAGGGCTTCTAGTGTCCTGGTCCCGCTGATGCACCTCCTGATGGCACCTGGTATTTCTGGCCGCTGTGTGACAACAGAGTGTTGGACTGGATGGGCCGCTGGCCTGATCCAGCATTGACTTCTCTTATGTTCTTATAAGAGGGAATTGGATAAACATCTGGAGCAGAGGTCCATCAGTGGCTCTTAGCCACAAAGTAGTGGTAGGAACTCTCAGTCTGGGGCAAGGGATGCTCTGTCTTCTTGGTGATTGGGGGGGCAACAGTGGGAGGGCTTCTAGTGTCCTGGCCCCGCTGGTGGACCTCCTGAGGGCCCCTGGTATTTCTGGCCACTGTGTGACACAGAGTGTTGGACTGGGTGGGCCATTGGCCTGATCCAACAATGGCGTCTCTTATCCTCTGCCTTCTTGGTGCTTGGGGGGGTGGGGGCAACAGTGGGAGGGCTTCTGGTGTCCTGGCCCCACTTATGGACCTCCTGAGGGCACCTGGTATTTTTGGCCCCTGTATGTGACACAGAGTGTTGGACTGGGTGGGCCATTGGCCTGATCCAACATTGGCTTCTCTTATGTTCTTATGTCACAGAACAGCTGGGGAAGGAAGCCAGACCTAAGAGGAAAGGAGTGCGGCAGCAGGCCGAGCTAACCAAGGAGCAATAGAAAAGAGGTCGTTCACAAGAGAGACCAGAGGGAGGAAGGCAATGGGCCCGAGGCAGTCTCAGAAAGTTTTGGGGTCGGGTTCATTCATGCCCACTTCCGGGCAGGTCCAGGCTATTGCCGGGGGGGGGGGCAACAATCGGCTACGCAGCATGAAGCTAGAATACCCACTAGTGCAAAGCATTAGACCTTGACTTCAGTTTCCTATTCATCTCCTTCAACTCCCATCCCAGGCAACCAAGCTGGATCCTTCCGCAGCGGAGGCACGACGACTTACCTCGTCTTCATACAAGGCCATTCCTCGCGAGGAGCTGGTGGTCCCTGCGCGCTTCATCTGTGGGTTGGCATTGGGTCGGAGAGGGGGGGGGGAGGAAAGGCTTTCTTTAATCATGTGCAGAAGGCAGCTTGAGAAGTCTGGTGGTGAGCCTGGCCCAGAGGACCCATGCCGCCCTCTCACCCACAGCTCGCTCTGTATAGAGGAGATTGGATGTATACCCCGCTCTTCACTATCCGAAGGAGTCTCAGAGCGGCTCACAATCTCCTCTCCCTTCCCCTCCCCACAACAGACACCCTGAGGGGTAGGCGGGGCTGAGAGAGCTCTGACGGAAACTGCTCTTTTTCAAGGACAGCTCTGACAGAACTACGGCTTGCCCAAGGTCATCCAGCAGCTGCTAGAGGAGGAGTGGGCAATCAAACCCGGTTCTCCCAGATTAGAGTCCGCACTCCTAACCATGACACCAAACTGTCTTAAAAAATGCCGCTTGCGTTTCAAAGGACCTAAATATTTCTAGGGGCAAAAATGCACGCGTGAACACATCTGCTTTATTTAGCCATCGTTGCCAATAGCTCTTAATAGACCTCTCCTCCATAAATCTGCCCACCACTGCCTCTTGTGGCAGTGGATAATCCCCCAAGACAAGGACTTGCTGGGGAAATTTTTCCGATTCTGAATCTGCTGCAAAGCAGTTTCGGGGGGGGGGAGTGGACTTCTGCCACGTGGAAAGACATCCCTTGCACTGTCGAGAAGCGCCACCATTGTAGGAACGGACCGTGGCACCCTGCCCCCTTAAACGTGTCTCAACTGTACAGTAAATGCAGGGAAGCAACGGGTACCGGTATGACTCTCTCCAGACAGATGCTGAAGTTCTTCTTCTGGTTGGGCTTCACCTTCTTCAGGGCCACCCTCGTCTCGCCGATGAACTCGTTGTGGCCAAACTTGTCCTCGTCGCATACGGAAATCCTGCGAGGAACCAGGGAAAAGTGTCGGGATTCTTTTTGAGTAAGTCAGCAGAGTATTCAGAGACTGAGTCCATGGTGTGTTTTAAAATATAAAAGTTTACTATAAACCTAACATGGGGAAAAGGCACACAGGATACAAAATAACAAAGAGCTAATATGCCTACATCCTTGCGGCTAAAAGGTAAAACGGGAAGAGGGGAATGGCGTCTCCTTCTCAGTCAGAACAAAGAGCCGGGAGGAGAAGCCAATATGCTAAATACTTGACACCTTGGTTTCCAATCAGACTAGCAAACTAGCTCCAAAGTTCCCGGGCACTCTCTTGTCTAAACAGATTGGTTACAAACAAACATGTGACTTAACAAACATCATTAACCCTGTAAATACTGAAGTGTTTTGACTTGTAACACCCAACAAAAAGGGACATTGTAAAAAGAACCCTGTTTTGGAGGGTGGCTGGTTTCAGAGGTTCTGCAGTAGAACCGCTAGATCCAAGTCCAGTAGCACTTGGGGGGGGGGTGGAAAGGACCCTCAAGTCACAGGCTGCGGTCACACGCGCCAGTTGGAGCGGGGGGGGGAGCGAGGCCATTCCCTCCAGAGGAATTTGACCTGCAGTTGCGAGGTCACACCTCCCGTTGTAACTGCGGGCTGTCACTGTGTGATCCGACGCAACCTCGGGTGAGTCGGAGGGGTTGGCTGCTCGTTTCCCGTGCACATAAATGAGGAATCGTGCCTCCGCACTGAGGGCCCCCTATGGACTATGCGATGATGCGCACACTGCAAGGGGGGGGGGGAATGGCACCGAGCCGGGATGGCCTGAGCAGACCCCCCCGACAGCTTGAGAGCGTGTTGGAGCGGTCAGACAGGGGGAAGTCCATCCTGAAAGTCCATCTATCAATGTTTATTTGTTTATTTATTGTTAAATTTACGGTCCAAGACCAATGATCAAAGAAATACATATTCATTAAAAAGGTTTCCTTGCTCGAAAGCCAGTCGAGTCCGACTCTAGGGTTGCGGCGCTCATCTCCGTTTCAAAGCCGAAGAGCCAGCGCTGTCCAAAGACGTTTCCGTGGTCATGTGGCCGGCATGACTAAACACCACGGCGCACGGAACGCTGTTACCTTCCCACCGAAGTGGTACCTATTGATCTACTTGCAATTTCTTGCTTTCGAACTGCTAGGTTGGCAGGAGCTGGGACCAGAGACGGGAGCTCACTCCGTCATGCGGCACACTCGGGTCTCAAACTGCTGAACTACTGACCTTCCACAGCCTGCAGTTCAGCGTCTTAACCACTTGAGCCACCGCAGCTCCTACATATTCATTAGGCGCAAACAAATTTGCTTTCCGCTTAAAAGATATTTAGACATATAACCTTAAAATCATTAAAAGTTTAAAAATCCATTGGATCAAAAATGATAAAATATCCACGACTGAACTGATTATGAGTTCTGTGGAAGGTAGATAAGGGTTATGCTTAATCTGCTTTGTTGTGGAATTTTACCAGACGTGCGCAGAATTTAGCTTTTTGTCTAGAGATTTGCTGATTTTCCTCTACCAAAAGTCTCTCAAGATAGGCACTATCTGCATCAAGTGCTGGTCTGTCTAAGAGGGGGGTGATAAGCTTGTCCATGTAAGCTTGATGAAGAGGACAGCGGAAGAACATCTGGAACGTCAATTCCACTTCTCCCATAGAACATGGGCAGCACCTGTCTTCATATGGTATCTTTCTATATTTCCCCTCTAGGGCCTTAGAGGGAATAGCCACACAATGAGCCAAGGTACAAGCTCTTCGTGGCCTGTCGGAACCTATTTACTACCAGAATTTCCCCGGTGTCTTTTAACTCTGCTTCCATGGCGGAGCAGCACGGCTTGCTGACGACTGCGGGACGCTTCCCAGATGTTCCTGTCTGATTGCTCCCTTTAGATCCTTCAGGCATTCGCATCTATGTTGGATCTAAAGGCGCATGTGATCGCAGCCTTATAGTTTGGTTTTTTTTAAGTACCCATAAGGTACACTTTTATTATTTTTCATATTATACACCAACAAACAAACATACAACATAACAAACATCCACTTACACACATAAAACATACAAAGAGATCAGTATATGTTCTTATAACTCTATTACCATATTTAAAGAATTTCTATAAATTTGCTTAAGTTTCTCTATAATCTTTTTCCCATAGTTTCTATTTAACTAAAAGAGATTAATAATACCAAAAATTTCATTACTTTAAGAAGAAGAAGAAGAAGAAGAAGAAGAAGAAAAGAGGAGGAGGAGGAGGAGATTGGATTTCTACCCTGCCCTTCACTACCCAAAGGAGTCTCAGAGCGGCTTACAAACTCCTTTCCCTTCCCCTCCCAACAACAGACACCCTGAGAGGTAGGTGGGGCTGAGAGAGCTCTGACAGAAACTGCTCTTTTTCAAGGACAGCTCTTATGAGAACTACGGCTTGCCCAAGGTCATCCAGCAGCTGCAAGTGGAGGAGTGGGGAATCAAACCCGGTTCTCCCAGATTAGAGTTCGCGCACGTAGACACCACACCAAACTGGCTATGCATTTATATTGTACCAATCATACAGTTTTTTCCACGTCTTTTGAAATGTTGGGTCTGTTGTCCCTCTCATCAACGATGACAGTTTGTCATTTTCAGCCGTCTCCAACAGTTACGGAGACCCCTAGTGGGGCTTGCAAGGCAAGAGAAGTTCAGCGCTGGTTTGCCACTGTCTGCCTCCGTGTAACATCCCTGGTATACCTTCGTGGTCTCCCATCTGAACACTAGCCAGGGCCAACCCCGCTTAGCAGCCAAGATATAGACACTAGCCAGGACAGGTCAGCACCTTGGAGAGCAACAAGATTTTCGGGGGAAGGGGGAGGAGGAGGAGGAGATTGGATGTATACCCTGCCCTTCACTACCCGAAGGAGTCTCAGAGTGGCTGACAAACTCCTTTCCCTTCCCCTCCCCAGAACAGACACCCTGTGAGGTAGGCGGGGAGAGAGCCCTTTCGAGGACTGCTCCTGAGGGAACAGCTCTGAGAGAACTTGTGACAGGCCCAGGTCACACCAGCCACTGAAAGCGGAGGAGTCGAGGAATCAAACCCGGTTCTCCCAGATTAGAGTCTGCGCTCCTCACCACCGCACCAGACTGGCTCTTCTGGGAGTCAGAGCTTCCCGCGTCAGATGCCTGCCTGAGAAAGGGAGCTTTGAGTCTCAAAGCTCATACGCGCCCCCCAGCGATGAGACAACATACCCCCCCACCATTCGCCCCCACCAAACCCTGTGCATGCCTTAGTGTTTTCCGCTGCATGTCTTCCTCTGTGATGCCGTGGTACACCAGCGTCTCGTTCCACGTGGGGTTCCGGGTGTTTCTCAGAGTCTTGGTCCTCAGTTTGTTGGACTGCCAAAACCAAATGGAGCCATTAAACCAGAGAGCAACAAACACTCACGTGCCCTCCCCAAGGACCCGAAAGACCTCGGCAAGCCATCAGACCACTGGGTTGGGGATACCACTGGATGGCTGATGTCAAACCAGTTTGGGGCCATTTAACTGTCTTCAAGGGTTTGGCGGAGGTGGTTCATTTGGCTGGCTCACCGGGAGTTCCTGGCCGTTGGAAAAGAAACCACAAGACAGCCTCCCTTCAGGGTTTTACCTTGAACCCAGCGAAGAACTTTTCTCCCATACTGGCTCCGGGACACTATTCCCCATTTGGGGGGGGGGCGCGTGGTGGAAAGTGCTGACTTGTGGGGACACCCGTAGGCAGGGATCATTTCGTAGACTATTTCTTATTTGGAATAGTAGATTAGAACAAGAGGGGGACCCGCGATACTCACGGGGGGGGGGGGGGAAGAGCTCCGTCTCCTCCATCCCCCCCCCCAATCCCCCCGCGCCCCCGGAGGGGGAGAAGAGCTCCGTCTCCTCCATCCCCCCCCTCAATCTCCCCGAGGCCGCGGCGGCGGCAAGGCCAGTCCTCCACCCCCCACCCCGCCCGGCACTGACCTGGCCGGGCTCCGCGGCGGCGGCGGCAAG